>NC_056745.1:647975339-648224473 GCF_019279795.1 Protopterus annectens | reverse complement strand
ACCAGTACAGCCTTATGACCAGATCCTTTCAAGCAAGCAGCCATTCTTGACATGCCAGCTCCAGACAATGTCCAAGCTTTACAGCATTTTCTTATTATGGTTAACTATTTGGGCAAGTTTATCCCTGACTTTAGTGAGTATCAGCACCTTTAATAGAGTTGAGACACAAAAATGCTGCATGGCCGTGGTTAGAACACCAGATAGCATTTGATAACCTCAAACAGCAAATTGCTAACCTACCTACATTAAGATACTATGATGTCCACAAACCAGGAGTTCTTTTCTGTGATGCTTCAAAGTTCGGTCTTGGTGCTGTTATTCTTCAAGAGGGCAGACCTGCTGTCTATGCATCTAGAACTCTTGCCCAAACTGAGATGCAGTATGCTCAAACTGAGAAGGAACTTTTGGCAACTGTGTTCTCATGTTCGAAGTTCCATGATTACATTTGTGGCCCAGCTATCCAGACAGAAACTGAACATCAACCACTAGTCACTGTTTTAAAGAAGCCTATGCATTCCGCTCCAGCAAAACTACTAAGAACGATGCTCAAATTGCAAAAGTTTAATTTCAAAATGGTCTATACAAAGGGTCTATATTAAATCGGCAAATGCTTAAAAAAGAGAACACTGATTTATCGACCTCAAGTAAGTGAAAGCTTATAATCCCGAACAATCGGGACAGCGATTTTTTTCCCAGGGAAAAAAAAAATGCTGTTCCACAAAAAATAAAATAAAATAAAAACATCAAAACATTAGATAAAGTGGGTGGCTTCACCCCCAATACCCCCCCGATGTGCCCCCACACAATATATAAACTCTGAGATTGCACTACAGTGATGAAAATAGCAAAGTAACAGAAGCGGCCAAGTGATTTCTTTCCCAGGGAAAGAAATTGCTTATATGCCGTTTCACTATTTTGTTGTTTCATGCGTTCAAGTTCGATCAAGATGCATTCGAAGGATTGCATCTTCGATCATATAATAGGAACCCTATATAAAAAAAAAAAAAAAAAAAAAAAAAAAATAAACACTGTTTTCTACCTTGGATTTACCTTATTGTGAGCTGCTTGCTACTACTAGCCTTTGGTGTTGCTGCCTTTGGACATATTTCTTCAGTTTTTGGTTTGTTACTTTGGTTCGTGCGTTGTTTTGTGGTTTGAACCCTATATAAAAGGTAAACTTCATTATCTGGCTGATACCTTATCCAGATCGCCCAGAAATGCCGCTGAACAGCTTGAAGCAGAGAATTTTGACTCTGATATCATGGAAGTGCATAATTTTTCTACCACGAGACTTGATGAGATCATACAAAGACTGATCCTGTTTTGCAAAAACTCAACCAATTCATCAGTGTAGGATGGCTATCACAGCAATCCTGTGTACTACCAGAAGTACAACCTTATTTTCCATACAGAGGTGAGTTGCTGATGGAAGATGGTATTCAAAAGTCCAAAAGTTGTTGTGCCTACTTCCTTACAGCATGAATATATTCAGATTTTACATCGTGACCACTTAGGTTCTGATTCTACCAAAAGTACGGTGAGAGGACAAGTATTTTGGCCTTCTCCATCGAAAGAAGACATTGATAAAGTGCTTTCTTCTTGTTTAGTGTGCAACAGTATTAAGCCACGTTTGCAAAAAATTCCTGAACTACTTTGGTCAACAGCAGCAACTGACATATTTGAGTGGAACAGTCAACATTACTTAGTGTTGGTAGACTCTTATTTGAAATGGTTTGAGATCGATTTGCTACCTAACCTAATGTCCAGTCCTGTTATTACTCAGTCCATGGTAGTCCACACAAAGCGATTTCTGACAACAGTTCTCAGTTTACCAGTCAATTGTTTCAGAGATTTGCTAAAAAGTGGGACTTTATCCATGTTACTAGCAGTCCTGAATATGCATAGCCAAACGGCCTTGAAGAACAAGTAGTATAGAGTGCAAAGCAATTACTGGAGAGGTCAAAGTGTGACAATACTGACATCATCTTGAATTTACTCAATCTCAGAAATATGCCCCATGACAACATACTAGGCTCGTCTTCTCAAAGACTTTTATCTTGGCAAACCAGGACAACCTTGCCTGTCAGTTCCAGTTTGTTGGTGTCTAATGCTAAAAACAACAGAGCAATCAAAGCCCAACTTTTTAAGAAGCGTTCTTCTCAGAAGTGCAGCTATGATAAAAAGAGCAGATTTCTTCATCGATTAAAAGGAAGAGTGAAAGTGAGAATGGGAAAAGGCTTTGATCTAATTGGTCAAGTGAGAGGTATATGTACCAGGCTGAGATCCTACTTAGTGGAATCTGAGGGTATAGAGTACAGGAGAAACAGCAGACATCTTCTTCCTGTATCAGAAACAATATCGCAGCATCGTACCTGTGATACAGACTCTAGATCTCTGAGCAAGCCTATCAATGTTCATACTGAAGAACATGTCACAGTATCCATTCCCATTCCTGATGATGTCCCAGATGTCCCCAAAGTTGAACA
This sequence comes from Protopterus annectens, assembly GCF_019279795.1. Classification (NCBI taxonomy): domain Eukaryota; kingdom Metazoa; phylum Chordata; order Ceratodontiformes; family Protopteridae; genus Protopterus; species Protopterus annectens. Next base: position 648,221,987 of record NC_056745.1, on the reverse strand, counting down.
TACCTTGAACATAGTCCCAGTTGCTAGATCCAATTCTAGATTCTAGATCCAATTCTGACTTCTGTGTTACATGGTCAGGTCATATTTCTAGACCTAGTGTAAAATACACAGCAACCTGGGCATAATTGTTTCATTTGTGTCTGATTTTATATGACTGCATGTCAAATAACTAGTTCTGAATAAATGCATGTCAAAAGATCATTTCTGTAAATTGCATGTCATTGAATACTCTCATTTCATATATGTACTATTTCTCAAAGAGGGAGGATGTAGATCAGACAGTGTGTATGTACCTTTAAGAACCATTTCCAGATGTAACATGTACAGGCAGCAGTGCCATTTTGAGAGAACAGCCAGTGTGTTAACACGTATAAGTGCAGTAGTCAGTTTGTTCATAAGTTTAAGTTACAAAACCTCATTTCTGATGTGGTTGTGTGTAATAAAGCTGCTTGAACAGAACTCACAAATGTTCATCTGTTTTATCCTGACCAGACGAGCAACACCAATCAAACACAATTCTCTCACAAAAGTGCAGGTAGGCCCCTTTCAATCCAAGATGGCCTGGAAAATGTGCTCAGAACAAACAAACCACTACAGCAGTAGACATGGATCTGGACTATGCTAAAGCTACTAGCTACCTTAGTTTCAGTGGAAAACACTAGAAAAAATTTAGTAGACAAATAGCAGTAACACACTGAAAAAATGTTTAAAATAGCAGAAAATGCCAAGAGGCTCTAAAGAATGATTTAAACAGTTAACAGATCACAAAAAGCTTGCCAAACAGCGAAAACAGCAATAAAATTCAATTTTACAGGCACAGTGTAGCAGGTAATTGCAGTACAACAGTAAATAAATACAGTATAAATGTAGGCAATAAAAAAGTGCAGTAAATGGTACCAACAACAACAACAACAAAAAAAATGGCAACTTATGTTTTTCTGGAAGCTCAGAAGCCTCTAGTCATCTGGTATCTCAGCTCAGAGTTGTGCTGGTAACCCATCTCAGTTCAGCTAGGTACAAACAAGCAGAAACCTGCTTAGATGCAGGGCCTAAATACAAGAAGCTAAAACTTGAAAAAAAAAATTCAAAGGAGTAATGAGGATGCTTACTCCAAGACCCAAACCAGCCTCCCTTTACCAGTCAGGTGCTAATCAAACACAATTCTCTCACAAAAGTGCAGATAGGTGCTGTCCAATCCAAGATGGCCTGGAAAATATGCTTAGAATAAACAAACCACTACAAACAGTTCCAGAAGCAGCAGGCCTGTATCTGGACTATGCTACAGCTACTAGCTACCTAGTTGCCCGCAGAAGGCTCTCTTTTCTTCTGTTAGATAAGGATAAGGGGCCTGGTTGTTGAGGTACTGTTTTGGCATTCTTTGGGGATTTCAGCAGACCCTGGGCCAGTCTGACAGCATTCTCCTTTTCTATTTGGCAAAGAGGAAGGCCCACCTATACCTTTCTTGGTTGTTTTTGTCTACCACACAGAACAGGAGAAATATATCATGTTTTCTGCATCTTTTTAACAAGGATTTATGCTTACAGAGACTTAGGCCTGGCAGGTGGGACCTCCAATCCAAAACTCTCAAGGTCTTTGTGAACCAATACCTTATAGATTCTACCCTCACCTTCAGTTATAATAACCTACAGTTCTTCTTTGTCAATTGGAGGCTGGTAATTTGAGGATGGTCTCTGAAGGCCATCCAGCAGCACAAGTTTGAATCTTCAGCCTGATAGCCACCAAAGGTGCATCACTGAACGAATGGGGTGAAAAAGAAGATTGCCAGTCCTGCATCTCTTCAGACTAATTGGATAACAAAGGCATCTGAACTGTTCTCTAGTTCTCTGGTGGTTTTTTCCCGGTATTTTTTTTTTTAGACTGAAATTTGAAAGGGGCAGATGTCCAAGCAGAAGATATGGCTGAGCATGTCAATGCCTAAAAGCATTTACAATAGAGGCTCAGAGTATGCTGCCTACTTTAGAGCACTTAGGTGCAAATGCTTTGCAATGGTGGTCTCTATAAGGGTAATACCTACTACACCCACGCCTTCCCTTTTTAATGGTAGACATAGGAAAAATCGTAAGGAACTCTATCAAATATATATATAATAAAGAAGAATATGAAATCCTCAATAAGGTACTTATCTGCATGAGCTCCTCTGAATTGTACAAAAGGATTACTATACAACCCTGAGCAGCAACATATCTGAACATGTGTCCTGTGGCAAGAAAGTTCTGAAGTACAACTGTAGATTCTTTTTCAGTATGCCCATTGCTCCTACTACTGGCTGGGTGTCTTTCTTTCAATTTGCTGGTTTCTGCCTGCAAATCCTGACATTTTATGACTGTTTCTCTCTGTACATAAGACCCTGCAATTACTAAGTGTAACAGTTTCACAATGATCAATTTTAGTTTTGTTGTTTCTTCGTGGAGTACTTTATCTGATTTTCCCGCATCTATTTTTTTGAGCTGTTGATAATGGGTGATCCCATGTGATGTACACTTCATCATTCTCTATAATGCTTTGTGGTTCATGTTTCCAATGTTTCTCAGCTTCTTCTATATTACAGTGTTTGCACAATCCCCAATGCAACAGTATTGTGCCTTTCATTGTACAGGCCCTCTGCCATGAGTGCATCATGCCCAGCAAGAACTTCCATTTGTCTGTTTCTCCCACATTTTCAGTAAACTTTGTAAACAATCATGTATGCATTAAACTATCTTGGACTGGAATCATTTAACTTTAATATTTTGGTTTCAGCTCACCTCTCCTTACCCATTCATGTGTCAAATCCTGATCAACAGGAGGTTATTCCAGATCTCTATACTTGCTATCACATTTTGGCTTTTTCACATTTCTTTCCTTCTCATTTGATCCATCTCCTTATATTCTTTCGTTTTTTTTTTTTTTTTTGGCACATTCAGTTGCTGTCTGATTTTTCTCTACTTCTGGTTTGATTTCCATTCCTGTTTGACACTAGAATACTTCTGTCAAACTAAGCAGAGAGGTCATCTTAGACTTCCTCTCCTCATGTTTTAAAATTTTCATTGTACTTGAATGTCATAAGATCAACAGATATGCATGCAGCTTCATGACTGCAAATCTATACATGTAATCAATTTTCAGAGGGAGGAATATATAATCTTAGCATAAACTGTTTTTTATACATCATCTGCTAAGCATGAAGTATTTCTCTTGTTTTCATATTCAACTGATCCAATACCTTTTGGTGCAGTCAATCACACCAAAGGGAAGACCATAGGTTCATAGGTGTTTACTAGGCTAATGGCCATGGGGCCTTTACAAGCCTAGCCATAGGATTACCCTGGCATAGTGCCACCCGACCTCAGTTCCCTGTGCCTCTGTCGAGTAGAGCCACTGGAGTTATCTCGGGGGGGGGGGGGATTTTCTGTTTCCCATCTACTCATCAAGATGTATTTCTTTATTTGCTTTTGTTAACCAGGGAAGTCCACTGGACTGAAATGAGCCCATTTTCGACAGAGGCCCGGGGAAAAAAAGCTCCCCCCAAAAAAAAAAAAAAAAACAACAATGTACATAATTAAAGATTATTTAGAGAGTTAATAACAGCATTTAACAACATACAATAGAATAATATAGGAGTAAGAAGTGACACAGTAATATAGGCAATGTATAGCAACATTTTGTGGAAGACATGGGTGCTTGGCAGGTATTCAATAGATCAGACAGATAATGGTAATCTGCACTTGCACAATTTTTACACACCATATGAGGCAGGGTGAGGCACACTGTGCTGTGATTAAGGGTGACTGCACAGTGGGGAAAGTGAAGAAGAGTGTGGGTATCTGAGAGATGAGTCAGGTTAGTAATCAGGTGACTGAGGAATTGGGGATGGTGCAAGGGCATAGCCAATGAGAGGAGAGATGTTGGTAGAGTGATTTTTTTTGAATGACGGGGCATTATTTATAGTTCGCAGAGAAGGTGGAAGGGCATTCCAGAATTCAGCTACACTGAAAAAGTAAAGGTATTGGCCTACAGGGAATTTAGGTCTCTTAACTTGGATAAGTGATTGATTTTTCAGATCTTAGCAAACAGTTTGGTTGAGAAAGAGTCAGAAGTGAAGCCAGGGCTGGACATTTGGAGGAATTGTAGATGAATTTGTGTGCTGTGGTTAGTTGTATGTAAGTTAGGTGTTGAGGGAGGTCTAGCCAATTCAGGGATTGTAATGAATGACAGTGGTGGGAGGAATATTTTGCTCTAGTAACGAATTTAGCAATTTTGTTATAGCAGCTCTCCATTTTATTTTTTAATGACAATTGGATGTTTGTCAGAATGGGGGCACCATAGAGGAGAAAAGGTAGGAGAAAAGTTTGGACAAGTGTTTTTCTAGTAGAGTAGTTTAAAAAGTGTTCATGTTGGTAGAGGGTACCAAGTTTTTGGTGCGTTTTTTTGATGGTGTTTGGATGTGTTGGTCAAAGGTTAAGTTGTCATCTAAGGTTATGCCAAGTAACTTAGTATGGGAAACTACTCCAAGGCAGTCTTGTTGGAGGAGAAAATGATGAAATCAGATTTATTAATGGTGGTACATTTTTTGGGCGTAAAGAGCAAGAGTTTTGTTTTATTTGGGTTGAGGACGAGGTGATTATTTGTCATCCAGGTTTCGGTAATAGCGAAAGCATTCTGGGTGATGGTCAGAAGTTTGGTTTCAGAGTTACCGGAGCAGATAATAGTAGAATCATCTGCGTATTGAACTACAGATGCATGAGTGAGAGTGGAGTGAACGTCATTAATAAGAATACTGAACAGGAGGGGACCTAAGATGGATCCTTGGGGAACTCCAGTAGAAGTAATGAGAAAAGGAGAGAAAGAGTGCAACCATTTGGTGGATTGTTGTCTGTTTGTGAGGTAACTGGTGAACCAGTTAAGGATAGGTGTGGACAAGCCAAGGTGTGAGAGCTTAGAAAGGAGGAGAGGATGGGAGATGGTGTTGAAAGCTTTAGAGAGATTGAGAAAGAGTGCGGAGACATGTATGGGAAGTCTGTTCCATAGCATGGGCAGTCTCTGGGTTATGAACCTGTCCCTCCAGCATGTTCTGTAAACAAACTGGTTTACAGTTTGGACTTTATATGTCAAGGGTTTCGGTATTAGTTTTCATCTTTTGAAGTATTCCTTATGGACTTTTACTCACATTTGTTCATGTTTTATTGATGATCCTTTATCAATTCAAAAATATTTGCACACTTCCTCCTGTTCAAGCTCCTTTACATTACATTCCTGTCCCAGATTGATATTTTCTGGGTACTACAACTATCCTGCTTTAAATGGTGTTTTTGCACATTTATCAAGACCAAATGACATTTTTATATCACCTGAGAAAGTTTTAACTAGTTGCAGTTTTGTTTTCAACTCCTCATCTGATGTGCTATACCATTTTAAGTCATCCCAGAAAAAGTAAATGAGATGTTTTTAAGCAAGGCTGTTTTTTGGGAGCTAAACTGTAACCATAACCTAATCTGTTAAATGAACATTTTAGCAGATTACGGGCAAGACAAAACAGCGATGACAAAAAAAAAATCACCTTGGAATATCCCCCTTTGAAGTTTTATCCCTAGGATAATAATTTGTCCTTTGTCACTGTTTAATTGCAAAATGGTTAGCCACTATTTCCTGGTCACCGTAATGTAATTGATCAATGTAGGATGCATCTTGTACATCTGTATGCACTCCTTTATCCATGAATAAAGGACGTTGTCAAATGCTGTTTTTGTACTCTATCCATGCCATACTTACATTCTTACCCTTTGTACAATTCTCAACTGTAGCTTTATTTAGCAACAGGTGATTCTTTGCTCCATTTGACTTTCTTTTGTCACCCATTTGTTTTACTGCCATGACTGAGATCTTTTTTTTCTAAATGACTATAAACACTGTTTTAATCAATTCCAATGTATGTAGTTTGTACGCTGCCAAAAAACAAGTTACTGGTAGATAATTTTTAGGGCGACTTACAGGTTTCACTCTTAAGGGGTATCATCATTTTTCCTGTTGTTAACCAGGCTAGTCTGATTAGGATGTACATATAATTCTTTCTCGGAAAAATCTGTGTGTAAAGATGTTAATACTTTTAGCCAGACGCTATGTACTACATCTGGGCCTGGGATTTTCCAGTTACGAGCTTTTCTTAATTTTAATTTCTGTGGCCATTACTTCATACTATTTTATATCCTGTATGTTTGAACTCCTTATTGTTTCTTTTAATTTTTCTATCAATTCAGTATCTTTTATGTTCCACAGGATTTTTATAAATATTTCTCTAAAATGTGCCTATTTCTTCTTTTTTTTAGTGGTGTTTCTATTCATTTTGCTTTGCTTCCCAGTTCTCTAAACAACTTTTGCGTGTTGTCAATGAATTGCTTATTTTGTACTTTTCCTTTATATTTATTTACATATTTTAAGTATTTCTGCCTGTGTTGATCTCTTCAGTTTATTTGCAATAGTGTATGACAGATCCTGGTCTGTTCTAATGATGTATGTTGCTTTTACCACATCTTTCTTTCTATTTATTTTTGCTCGTCTGTTCCCTCTTCTATATTCTAACAGTGACACTTTTCTTAACTGCATTACAATTCTCTCTGTTCAATGATTCCGTGATGGCATTTTATTTCTTCACTTCCTTTCCCTTACGGCTTTATGTTTCTGTGGTAAGACTATATGTTATTAATTTAGGTGCACAGTAATATATCTTTTTGATATATCACTTAAGCAGTCTTAATTACTGTGTTCATCTGTTTTTTTTTCAGACTTCTAACATTTTGGCTCTTATTTACTTTCTGTAACCTAGTTCTTTCAACCATCTTAATGTCTATCCATATTTATTAAATCAAGGAAAGTACAGTTGTGTACACTTACCATAAATGTAGATGTTCGAGTGTATTCACTGTTGCAGTCATCACATTTGGGTTATCTGCTTGCAGTAGCCCTCAGTTGACCCGATTATCAAAGTCTTGGGTCCTGCGTCAGTTGCTCTCTCATCTTCCATGACGTCAGGTAGTCAGGGGTATAAAGCATGCAGCTGACGCCATTACATCAATTTATCTTGCCTCAGATGTCAGGTGCCCCCCTAATGGGAAGCAATATATATATATATATATATATATATATATATATATACACACAAGGTTTTACCTCCAACCAAAAAAGCAAATACACCAAAAAGCTTTTAAGTATAGTAAATGAGAGTAGAGGTATAGCCAAGAGAAGTCAGGGGACTGGAGGGAGGGTAAACAGGACTGCAACAGTGAATACACTTGAACATCTACATTTATGGTAAGTGTACACAACTGTACTATGTTCTTCATGTTTCACTGTTGCAGTCATCATATCTGGGTAGATTCCCAAAGCTAAGGATGGGAGGAGGAATTTAGATAGCATTAGGACCAGCTATAAGGCCCTGCAACACTGCAGTGGCAAAGCCAGCTCTGGATTTAGAGAAAATTTGCAAATGGCAATGCTTGGTAAAAGTATGTACAGAACTCCAGGTAGCAGCTTCTAGGATGTCCCTAGTAGGGACACCTCTGAGAAAGGCTGTAGAGGTAGATGCAGCTCTGGTTGAATGGGGTCTAATCCCCTGTGGGATAGGTTTTCCATGGTGCTTATAGCAGAAATGAATGCAATGGCCTATCCATTTAGAAATGTTTTTTTTTAAAATAGCCGTCCCCTCTGCCCCTGCAGCAAATACCACCAGCAGTTGTTCAGATTTCCTTAGAGGTTTAGTCCTGTCCAAGTAAAATCTAAGTTGTCTGTGCACATCTAAATAATGCAGTACCCGTTCCCCTTTATTCTGTGCATTAGAAAAGAAGACTGGCAAATAAGTGGACTGATTAAGAGCCACACTGGATACCACCTTGGACACGAAGGAGGGGTTGGTCCTGAGGGACACCCTGTCCGCATGAAAGATGATGAAAGGCTCCACTGCCATAAGGGCCTGTAATTCAGATACCCTTCTTGTTGAAGTGATTGCTAAAAGAAAGACTGTTTTCCAAGAAAGGAATTTTAAATCTGCACTTGCAGCTGGCTCAAAAGGACAGAGTGAGTTTTTCCAATACAAAGTTAAGGTCCCAGGCTGGAGTAGGGGCTCTCCTGGGTGGTCTGAAGTTTTTGGTCCCTCTGAGGAACTGCTTGAGCAGTGGATGAGAGAAGAGGGGTGGTTCTGTGTTATAATGAGCTGACATGGCTGAAGCATGAATTTTGATGGAGGAAAAAGAAAGGCCCTTGTGAAACATCTCAGTTAAGTTTTGAAAAATCTGAGGTATATTGGTTGCTGCTGTGCCCATCCCTTGAGTTTGGTTCCAGGCACAGAATCTTTTCCATTTTTCAGCATAAGATTTTCTAGTACTAGGCCTCCTTGCCTCCAAAATGACATCCAACACTTATTTACTGAGAGATGGTAAGGAGAGATTAGGTAATTAGCCAGGCTGCCAGGTTCAGGGTTTGAAGCTGAGGGTGCAGAATCTGGTTCTCCTGATGTGACAATAGGGTAGGGGCCTGAGGCAGGTGCCATGGAGCCAGCAGTGACACGCTGTGCAAGGGGGGTACCAGTGTTGGCATGGCCAGTCTGCTGCAATCAATATCGTCCTTGGTTTGTCCAGTTTGATCTTTAGTAGCACTTTGGAGAAAAGAGGCAGAGGAGGAAAGGCATAAACTGATAGATGTTTCCAGCTGAAGGGCAGAGCATCCACTTTCCAAGCTTGTTTGTGGGGAGTCCTTGTGGAGAATTTGTCCAATTGGTAGTTTTGGCGAGAAGTGAAAAGGTCTATATCTGGGCTCCCCCATTTGTTTATCAACATGTTGAAAGTCTTTGGTTCCAGCTTCCACTCGTGTGGGTCCATGAGATTTCTGCTTAGTTCGTCTGTCAGGGTATTTAGTTTTCCTGGCAGGAATTGAGCGTGCAGATGCACTTGGTAGCTCAAGGCTGTGTTCCACAGAGTCATGGCTAGTCTGCAGAGGGGGTAAGAATGGGTACCCCCCCCCCCTGCTTGTTTATGTACCACATAACAGTGGTATTGTCCGTCTTTACCATTAATTGTCCTGGAAGAATGTGGTCCTTGAAGACTGTCAGAGCATTCTGTACAGCTAACATTTCTTTCTGACTGATATGCAGGTGCATTTGACTTGGGTTCCATTTGCCCTGAATGTACTTTCCTGCCAGGTGAACCCCCCCATGCATAGTCTGTGTCTGTTGTTAGGGTTTGGGCGGCAGGGGGTAGAGTGAATGGTAGTCCCTTGTTGTAGTGGCAGGCCTCTGCCCACCAAAGGAACTCTAACCGTAGGCAAGGTATGATAGGAATCATTGCTTCTAGATCCTGAGAATGTTGACACCATAGGCTTTTTAGATACCATTGTAGTTTCCTCATATGCAGTCTTGCATATGGAATTAGTAGAATGCAGGAGGCCATGAACCCCCAAGGCTTGCAGTATTTGCCTTGCAGTTAGCAGGGTTTTGTGTCCATTAGTTTGAAGTAAGTTGTCAAATGAATTTGTTTCTCTGGTGAGAGGAAAGCCATCTGTGAAGTCATGTTCAAGCTTGCTCCCATAATTTGTTGACAGGGTACCAAATGTGATTTATTTTTGTTTATGGTGTACTCCAGACAAATTAGCACCTTTTGTACAAACGCCAGATGATTCAAAAGTATGTCCTGGCTTTCTGCCTGAATTAGACAATTGTCCAGGTATGGGTATATTTGAATATTGCTTTGCCTGCAAAATGCAATGACTGGAGCTAGGCACTTTGTGAATACCCTGGGTGTAGTAGATGAGCCAAAGTGCAGTGCACAGAACTGATAGTGCAAGTAGCCTGCTTTGAAGCGTAGGTATCTTCTGCAAGATTCCCTGATTGGGGTGTGCAGGTAGGCTTCCTTTAAATAGAGTGTTGCCAACCAGGCATCTTTGCCTAGCATAGGAAGCAACTGGTGAAGAGTTAGCATCTTGAATTTTGGAATCACCAAAAAGGTGTTTAAGATAGACAGGTCCAGGATAAGACGCCATGAATTGTCTTTTCTGGGTACCAGAAAAAGAGAAGAAACCTTGTCCCTTTTCTTCTTCTGGTACAGTCTGAATAGCCTTTATGCTTAAGAGAGAGAGTACTTGCTGTTGAGCCTCTGCCACTGATTTGGGGGTAGATCTGGACAACCGTTTGGGGTTGGTAAAGTGTGGAAGTGAAATCTGTATCCTTGGGAAACTATATTTAAAACCCATTTGTCCTGGGTAATGAGTTCCCAGTTTTTTGCCTGCACAGCAATTTTTCCCCCTAAAGGAGCAGTCAGTTGAGAAGTGCTTGGAGGTTTTAAAGTTAAGTCATTGAGACAGTTTACCATAGGAGGGGGTCTTACTACTCACTGATTTGGAAGTGGGAGCCCCCCCACTGCTTAGTTCTGTGCGTACCCTGGGACTGAAGCCTGGATGTTCTGCTGGCTCTGGGTTTGGACTGAGAAGGCCTGGAAAAGGCAGGAAAGAACCAATTCTTAGCGGGCCAATGCCTACTAAATCTTGGAGGCTGTTCTTGTAGGAAATCTTTAACAGTTTGAACAGATTTAGGTTTTCCCTCCATCTTTTTTAAGAACTTCTGCTTTGTTGCCAAACAGGTGGTCCTGATTTAAGGGAGCATACGGTAATTTAGCTTTAACATGATCTGGCAAGGATTGCTCCTTAAGCCAAGCATGCCTTCTAATTACAGACCCAGTGACAGCAGCCCTGCAAGATGCCGCTAGTGAATCAAAACCACATTGCAAAGCATTTTTTCCAACCTGTTCAGCAGAATGCATTAAATCCTGAAAAATCCTTATTTTCAGCACAGTCAGGAATCAAGATCATGTTCTGTTTACGCAATCCAATAATATGCTGCTGATACTTTAACATATGAAACTGGCAGTTTAAGGCCCTAATGGCCAACGTTGCAGAAGTGTATACCTTCTTACCCCATCTATCCAACGCCCTGGACTCTCTATCAGAGGGGGTAGGATTTTTGGCAGTAGTAGCCTTAATGCCCTTGGGTCCCAGTGAAATGGTCTCAGGATCCGCAGTAGGACTTTTAAAAAGGAACTTGTGAGAGTCATGAACACTGTAATATCAGGTTTTCTGGGAGCATGAGGTAAAGAGTCAGGGGCCAAGCTAGATTCCGTAAAGGCATCATCAACCATGTCTAGTACAGGAGGGATAGCTAAAGGCCTGCCCTGGGGCAGGAGTAAGAAATCCCTAAGCCTCTTTTTAGAATCAGAATAATTCTGGCTTTCCCAACGAAAATGCTCCCTAAGATTATGCAAGGTTTCAACAAAAGAGAAATCCTTTGGGGGGGGGGGGGAGGAATAACAGTCCTCTGCATCAGAATCCTCATAGGTAGATAAGGGTAAATCCTGGTCATCAGAGGAAATTAGAAATTATGTACTTACCATAACGTTCCATCTGAGTAGGTGGATTCATTTGTCTGCAACCTGTGGGTTATGGATCCGATATCGGATCCGAACCGGCATGGTTTATCCAGCTATGGATCTGAGCTCTTAGCTCCTCCCCTCGCCCATAATGCCCTGCTCTCCCTACATGACCTCAGATCGAGTTTGCCCTGAATCAAAATACCCTAGAAAAGGGTAACACATAATATGCAGGAAACTGACAAGGCCAGGGGGATAGGAGGGCGGGATGGTTGCAGACAAATGAATCCACCTACTCAGATGGAACGTTATGGTAAGTACATAACTTCTAAATCTGAAGTAGGAGATTCATTTGTCTGCAACCTGTGGGGCAGAGTCCCCAGCTACCTGAATCTTGGGTGGCCGTCATGGAAGGATATTCCGGAGCACCACGGAGCCAAAGGATGCTCTACCTCTAGATGTGATATCCAGCTTGTAATGAGAAATAAAGGTATGAGATGAAGCCCAAGTGGCTGCTGAACAAATGTCATCCAGACGAATCCTAGCCTTAAAGGCCGCTGAGGTAGAAACTGACCGGGTCGAATGGGCATGGACTCCTCCAAAAGGGCCTCCCAGAAGCTTGGTAAGCTAAAAGAATACACTGCGAAATCCAGCGTGACAAGGAGACTTTGGAAATTGGTTTACCCAGATTGAATTTGGCAAAGGAAATGAACAACTGGTCGGATTGCCTATGACCAGCTGTCCTGTTAAGATAAAAACGAAGCTGCCTGTGAACATCCAAGGAATGCAGCTTGTATTCACCCTTGTTCTGATATTTAGGAAAGAAAACAGGGAGGTTAATGGACTGATTAATGTTTGCTTCTGAAGCTACCTTAGGAAGAAAGGAGGGATTGGTCTTGAGGTATACGCAGTCCGGATGGAAGACCAAGTAAGGAGGCTTTATGGATAAGGCTTGAAGTTCCGAAACTCTTTTGGCCGAAGTAATGGCTACTAAAAAGGCAGTCTTGAGGGATAAAAATTTAAGATCTACTGTGGCCGCAGGCTCGAAGGGGGGAGCGGTCAAGGCCTGAAGAACCAAAGAAAGATCCCATGGAGGAACCGCTTGCTTGACAGGGGGTCTAAGGAGAAAGGTGCCTTTTAGGAAGATTTTACATAATTTGGCAGACATAAGCGGTCCAGAGTCATGACCAACATGATAGTGAGAAATGGCCGCAAGCTGCACTTTGACCGTGGAACTACTGGCACCATCATTAAAAAGAGTGGTTAGGAAGTCTAGCACCAGAGGAAGGGGAACCGTGAAGGGATCTAGACCCTGCCGCTCCGCCCAAATGGAGAATCGTTTCCATTTACTGTGGTAAACATTTCTGGTAGATGGTTTATGAGCCACTACCAGGATGGCCTTAACGGGGGACGAGATACCGGGAGTCCTAATTAGGAGTGGAACTGGAGCAGCCAAGCAGTTAGCTTCAGGTTGTCCAGATTCGGAGTTGGTAGGTTCGATGGGTGTGATATCAGATCCGGAATGGGATCTAGAATCCAAGGTGGATTCACCGAGTGAGACCTTAGGTAAGGAAACCAGATCTGTCGAGGCCAGAATGGGGCAATGAGGATCATTCTGCACCCCAACCGAGAGGCTTTCTGAAGAACCTGGAGCATCAGAGGCAAAGGGGGGTAAGCGTAAAGAAGACCGGGAGGCCAAGCATGCACCAGAGCGTCTCTCGGGGAATCCCCTGGAGGAGGGATTAGAGCGAAAAAACTGTTGCACTTGGTGTTTAAGGGAGACGCAAAGAGATCGCAACAAGGAGTTCTCCACCATGCGAAGATACGTTTCGCTACTTGAGCATTGAGAGACCACTCGTACGGGGAGAGAATGGTGCGACTGAGCTTGTCCGCAAGGATGTTGGACCGACCCGGAATATGCGTTGTGATGAGAAAGCGGTTGGTGGAGATCGCCCATTCCCACACTCTCATGGCTTCTCGACAAAGGATAAGACCTGGTTCCCCCTGTTTGTTGATGTACCAGACCACCGATATGTTGTCTGACTGAATCGCAATTGTTCCCAGGGGAAGAAAGGCCTGAAGTGCTCGCAACGCCAAGAGCACTGCTCTCATCTCTAGAACACTGATATGCAGGGAGGTCTCTGAGTCGTTCCACGTGCCTTGGACCGTCCGGCCTGCAAAATGCCCCCCCCCACCCGAGGCGGGAGGCGTCCGTGGTCACCGTGGCGAGAGGGGGAGAAGCACAAAAGGGGCGGCCTCCGTGGAGATCCTGTGAATGGAGCCACCACAAGAGAGACCGCTTGCAAGCCTTGCTGATCGCAATGGGATGATGCAGAGGTAGAGCAAGGTAAGACCACTGAACTTGAAGTGTCCACTGAAGGACCCGCATGTTGAACCTGGCGAGTGGAAGAAGAGATATCGCTGCCGCCATGGACCCTAGAGCCCTCAGGACCAATTCCGCCGGAACTGAGCTGGAGTGGAGGATGGCCCACACCTGGAGTCGCAGATTCTGAACTCTGTCGGCTGTGAGGAAGGCTCTTAACTCCCTCGTGTCTAACCTGGCACCTATAAAATCTATCAACTGAGTAGGGGCCAGGTTGGATTTTGCTACGTTTATCGTGATGCCCAGGCGGGGAGCTAGATGAAGAAAGGAGTCTCGTGCCAAGGATAGTAGATGCCTTATTGGGGCGGTAAGAAGCCAGTCGTCCAGGTACGGGAAGACCTGCACCCCCTGAAGCCTCAGGTGGGCTGCAACCACTGCTAATACTTTGGTGAACACCCTGGGGGCTGTAGTGAGACCAAAGGGACGGACCCTGAATTGGTAGTGACTGGCTCCCAGCCGGAAGCGAAGAAACCTCCTGGAACGCCTGTCCATTAGTATGTGGTAGTACGCATCCTTGAGGTCTATAGAGCACATCCAGTGATTCTCTCCCAGAAGGGGGAGGATGGACTGCAAAGTGACCATCCGGAACTTCTCCTTGGGAACTGCCAGGTTTAACAGGGACAGATCTAAAATTGGTCTTTGGTCCCCCGTCTTTTTTGGCACTAAAAAGAACCTGGAGTAGAACCCTGATCCGATCTGGTCTGGGGGTACGGGCTGGATGGCTCTTTTCCCCAGCAGATGGCCAATTTCTGCTGAAGCGGCCTCCCACTGACCGGGTGGAACGTCGGGGAGGGATTTTAATTTTGGAATGTGATAAAAGGGGATCTTGTATCCTCTGGATATAATGCGGAGGACCCAGCGGTCTGATGTTATGGACTCCCATGCCGCTAGGTGCTCCGAAAAACATCCCCCGACTGCCTCCAGAGTGGAGCAGTTGGGCAACCCTTCAGGGCTGCTGTGCGGGCCGTTCAGAGAAAGGTTCTCTGGACCTGAAATTCCTGGGAGCCCCTCTGCCCCTGGGCGGCGTCCTCCCTGTCCTCCTCTGCCACGGAAGGACTGGTTGTCCAGAGCAGGTTGGGATTGCTGCGACTTCCGGAACCACATCTTCTTCTGGCCCTTTTGGTTCCTAGAGTAGGACCTCTGGGGCACAGAGAAGTGGATTCCGACGGCAGACAGCGTCTTCCCATCCTTTTCGCTCTGGGTCAAGGTGTCGCGAACCGTTTTGCCAAAAAGGGCAGAACCATCAAAGGGGGCGTTCGCGAAGGACGCCTTGAAGGGCTCCGTGAAATCGCAATGGCAGAGCCAGGCCTGGCGTCTAGTGACTAGGCCTACTCCTGCAGCTCTAGCGGCTCCCTCAGTAGCATGGGACAGCAACCGCATAGAGGTATTCGTCACGGACCGAAGAGTGGCCATACGGGTGGAGTGCAAAAGTTTGTCCTCCTCCGACATGGACTCTGGGGGGGGGGAATGCAGCGTATTCTTTAATAAGATCTCACTGCATCCTGATAACATGTGCCAGGTAGTTGAGCGCCCTCACTGAGAAGGTCGCTGAACTAAACTTTCGCTTCCCCAAGCGGTCCATCATCCGAGACTCCTTGCTCGGAGGATGGACTGAGGGACTCCCCTGGGCGAGTTCCCTCTTGGTGGCTGCTGCCGTCAACATGGCATCTACCGGAGGCCCCTTATCCAGTGGGCACAGTCTGCAGGGGGCCTAAGGATTCTGTCTGGCCTTTTGGGGATTGGCTCCATGGTGTCCGGTTCCTTCCACTCCCTGGTGGTAATAAGGTCCACCAGGGGGTCGGCAGGATGGGACACCCAAGAGGTAGATGGGCCCGCTTCGAATGCCTCCAAGAACATGGACTCGTCTGAGGAAGACTTGGGGGCAGACCACCCACCCCTTATGCGAAGCATTTCCATGATGTCTCCAAAGGAGACATCCTCGGGGGGTGATCTTGGGGAGCCTTCCCCTTCCTCCAAATCCGTGTCTTCAGTTAAAGACTCGGGGGAGTCTATGTGCCTCCTTTTACACGTATGCTTGCGAGGTGCTTCCTCGGGGGGGCTGTCCGAGGAGCCCTCACAAGCAGTGTCTTGTTCCAATGGAACAGCTTGGGGCATTGGAGCGGGCTGTCCCAGTGGCCGGATGGTGGAAGCCTGACCCAGTGCAGATGGAGCGCGGGAAGGAGCCGAAGCAAGTGTCGAGGGTCCGGAAGCCCTCAACAGAGCCCTCTCCACTACATCAAAAGCCGAGGGGGAGTCAGCCTCGACCAAAGGATCTGAAAGTTGGCTCCCCCTCGGATCCAAAGAGTGGATCGGAGCCGTCCCCGAGACACACTGATCCGAGGGACCAGTGCGCTCCGACACAGACGGCGCCAAAGGCACACTGAGTCCCCTGAATCCGAAGCTCGGAGCCAGGCTCCGAGAGGTCGGATCCAAAACACTCGAAGGCAGGGTCGGATCCGAAGTACCTAGTACTATCGGCGCCGACCCACCCCCGGCTCCGAAGCTGCCTGGCTCCGAACGCTCCGAACCCGGGTAGCAAGTCGGAGAAGGAGCTATAGGCTTGAAAAATGGGGTCGAGCTCCCCCCCAGAGGGGGGGGGGAGGCAGGAGCACTCCTATCTGCATCTGGGCCTGGATGAACCTTCTCATCATCTGCTCCAGATCGGCGTCGGAAAGGCTATATGTAGATCTCGAAGAGGCTACCGAGGTAGGCCTTGAGTGCCTCCTCGATAGCCTCGACGGAGATCGGGTCTCTTCCTCCTCAGGCCCCGGTGAAAAGCAGACCGGAGCCGAGGGGGGGGGGGGAACCAGCAGCCAAGGAGGCCGGAGGAGAAGCCCGCTTAGCTGGCGGGGCCGAAACGGATGTCTTGGCCCACCGCTTGTGGTGCTTCTCTCTCCGGTCCTTTTTTCTTGTCTCCCTCTCCTCCAACCCAGCAGCGGGAGGTTGAGTCCCAGGTGGAGGAGGGGGAGCAGGCGAGGAGGGGACTGTAGCAACAGTACCCACCACAGGAGCGGAAGCCGAAGCCGAGTCCGGGGGCAGAAGTCCCGCCAGGAACAGCTTCGACCTCCGCTCCTTCAATGCCCTGGGGTTGAACCCTGCACAAATGGAACATCCAGAAGTGAGGTGTTCAACCCCAAGGCATCGAACGCACCGAGTGTGGCCATCTGCAGGGGAAAGCTTATGGCCACACTCGGAGCACTTCGAAAAAATTGCCTTAGAGGCTTCTGACATAACTAAAGTCTTTTTTTTTTACAAAGAAAAGACAAACAATTAGTGCTAAACTAGCACACACACAAGGCCCCAAACAGCACACTCAAACAAAACTCCGAACCAGCGAGGGGAGGGAATTAAAATAAAATTTTAGATGTAAAAATTTTAACCCAAAACTATCAAAACACTAAAGGAAAAGTACAGTTTTGTACCTACCATAAATGTAGATGTTCGAAGATCCACATTGCTGCAGTCCTTACACTTGGGTAGTCCGCTGTCCTCGGTCGGCCCGAATATCAAAGTATAAGGCTGACGTCGGTCAAGGCGCATTTGACTGACATCAGGACGTCAGGGTACAAATGCGCATGACCGACGTCATATCCTCAGTCTTTTCTTGCCCCAGATGTCAGAAGACCCTAAAAATAAAGGTCAAAACCAAAAGACAGCAAACAAACAACCAACCACCCTTGCACTAATTATATGTACAATATATACAATATACACAATATTTACAACCCAACCCACACAACCACCTCTAACTACAGAGGGAAGGAGGGAGGGTAAATTGGACTGCAGCAATGTGGATCTTGAACATCTACATTTATGGTAGGTACAAAACTGTACTATGTTCTTCATCTCACATTGCTGCAGTCCTTACACTTGGGTAGAATCCCAAAGCAGAGGTAAGGGAGGATGGCCAAACTATAAGGAAGCAGGAGCTGCCAAAATGCCCTGCAAAACAGCAGTGGCAAAACCAGCCCTGGATTTAGAGTAAAGTGGTAGGTGATAATGCCTAGAGAAAGTATGCACTGAACTCCAAGTAGCTGCCTCCAAAATATCCTTGGTTGCCACCCCCCTCAAAAAAGCTGTCAAGTGGCAGTAGCCCTAGTGGAATGAGGCCTAATCCCAGCTGGAATCTCCTTGCCATGATGGGAATAACAGAAAGCAATGCAAAACCCAATCCACTTAGAAATAGTTTGTTTTGACACAGGCTTGCCCTGAGAACTCAAAGCAAAAGAAACAAATAACTGCTGAGACTGCCTGAACCCTTTAGTTCTGTCCAAATAATATCGCAACTGCCTGTGTACATCTAAAGTGTGCAAAACCTTTTCCCCTTTATTTTGGGGATTTGCATAAAAAGTAGGCAAATGAATAGTTTGGTTTAAAGCCACACTAGAAACCACTTTAGGCATAAAGGAAGGATTAGTACGTAAAGATACCCTATCCTTATGGAAAATTAAGAAAGGCTCAACCGCCATAAGGGCCTGCAATTCAGAAACCCTTCTTGCAGAGGTAATGGCCAACAAAAGGCAGTCTTCCATGATAAATATTTCAACTCAGTAGTAGCTGCAGGCTCAAAAGGTTGTAGAGTGAGTTTCTCCAACACAAAATTGAGATCCCAAGCAGGAGTAGGAGCTCTACGTGGGGGTCTTATATTCTTTGCCCCTCTAAGAAACTGCTTGAACAAAGGATGAGAAAACAATGGTGGGTCACAGTCATAGTGAGCTGAAATTGCTGCAGCATGAACCTTAATAGAAGAGAAGGACAAACCTTTGTCCAGTAACTCAGTAAGATATTGAAGAGCCACACTTAAATTAGGCTCAGAAACATCAAAATCCTTTGCTGCACTCCAAAATAAAAATCTCTTCCATTTATCTGCGTACACTTTCCTTGTACTAGGCCTTCTAGCTTCCAAAATCACATTCAAAACTTGTTGTGGAAGTTGAGACCCTCTATGGTTCAAAACAGAATATGCCAGGCTGTTAGGTGAAGAGAGTGAAGTTTGACATTGAGCAAATGACCGTCCTCCTGGGACAACAGGTGTGGAATCGAAGGCAAAGGCCATGGAGGCTTCCGCACCAGACTTCTCAGTAATGGGTACCAGTGCTGTCGAGGCCAATCTGGAGCTATTAAAATCATCCTTGGCTTGTCCTGTCTGACCTTTAGAAGTACCTTTGGGAGGAGAGGCAGAGGTGGAAAGGCATACACATGAAGATTGCTCCAATTGAAAGAAAGAGCATCCACTTTCCAAGCTGTGGGATGAAACCTTTTCGTGCAAAACTTTGGCAGCTGATGGTTTAGTGGAGAAGCGAACAGATCTATGTCTGGAGTTCCCCATGACACTGTCAATTTCTGAAATACATGAGGATCCAATTTCCACTCGTGGGGATCCATAATTGCCTGCTCAACACATCTGCTAAGGAGTTCTGTGCTCCCGGCAGAAACCTTGCCTGAAGATTGAGCTGTAAACTGAGAGCAGTCTCCCACAAAATCATTGCTTGCCTGCATAGAGGATAAGAATGTGTTCCCCCTTGCTTGTTGATGTACCACATGACAGTTGTGTTGTCTGTTAGAATCAACACCTGCCCTGGAGGAAGTAAATCCTTGAAAGCTATTAATGCAAACTGGACTGCTAACATCTCCTTCAAGTTGATATGTAGATGTTGTAGTCTGGCAGGCCACTTGTCTTGTATCCACTTTCCATTTAGATGAGCTCCCCAAGCTTTGTCTGAGGCATCTGTCGTTAAAATCTGACTCGCCTCTGGCCGGGTCACAGAGAGTCTCTTGTTTAGGTGACATTCCTGAGCCCACCACAAAAATTCCTTTTGAATGCAAGGTATTATTTGAATGACAGTGTCCAGATCCTGGCAGTGCTGTGTCCATACATTTTGAGATACCATTGCAGCTTCCTCATATGCAGTTTGGCATTGGGAAGCACCAGAATACAAGATGCCATGAACCCTAAGGCTTGAAGGACTGTCCTTGCAGTCAGCCCGGACTGATGAGATAGTTGATGGAAGTAAAGGGAAAGATTCTTTTGTTTGTCCGGGGTCAAAAGGCCATCTGGGATGCTGTATTCAGTCTTACACCCAGAAAGCACATGTCCTGAGAGGGTACTAGACTGGACTTTATTTCGCTCACAGAATACCCCAGGCATCTTAGCACTGCTATCACATATTCCAAATGATGAAGAAGCTCGTCCCTTCCTTGAGCCAGAATCAGGCAATCGTCCAAATAAGGATAGATCTGTATTCCTTTTAGCCTGAAGAAAGCTATCACTGGAGCCAGAACTTTCGTGAACACTCTGGGCGCAGTAGATAAGCCAAAGGGCAATGCAGAGAACTGATAGTGAGAAGTCCCAGCTCGAAAACGCAGATACTTCCTGCAACTTAGTCTGATAGGAACATGAAGGTAAGCCTCCTTGCGATCCAAAGTTACCATCCAATGATCTTTGCCCAGCAGAGGTAAAAGCTGTTGTAACGTCAACATTTTGAACTTGGGAATGTCCAGATAAGTGTTGAGGATAGATAAATCCAAAATTGGTCTCCACGTGTTCCCCTTCTTTGGTACTAAGAACAGGCGAGAATAAAATCCTAGGCCCACTTCTGGCATACGGACCGGCTGTATGGCCCCTATTTGGAGTAACAGAGAAATTTGCTTGTGAGCCTCTATTCTTTGTTGAGGAGGAACGTCTGGCATGCCTTTGAAAGGAGGCAAGGTATGGAAATAAAACCTGTAACCGTGGTGTATGATATCCAATACCCATCTGTCTTGGGTAATTAAACTCCAATTTTCCTTGAAAAGTGCCAACCTTCCTCCCAAAGGTGCTGCCAGATGAGAAGGCTCTGGCAGCTGAAAAGGTAGGTCATTGGGTCTGTTTACGAAAGGACTGACCCCTGCCCTCACCCAAAGACTGTGCAGGAGAACTCCCTGTTCTAGGCCTGAAAGAGCCCTGAGCTCTGCCCCTACCACATCTAGATCTACCCCTAGACTGGGAATCATAAGAAGGATACGTCCACCCCTTAGTAGGCCAATGTCTACTAAACTTTGGAGGCTGAACCTGCAAAAAATCTTTAACAGTCTGCATAGACTTAGCCTTGTCTTCCATTTTCTTTAAAACTGCCTCAACAGGAGAACCAAACAACACAACAGATTGTAAAGGAGCATCTAAAATCCTTGTTTTAACATGGTCAGATAAATTTTGATCCCTCAGCCAGGCGTGCCTGCGAAGAACTGACCCAGTGGCAGCCACCCTAGACGAGGCCTGTACAGCATCAAAGCCACATTGCAAAGAATGCTTACCCACCTGTTCAGAAACATGTACTAAATCTTGTAACTCTTTACAGTCAATACCTTCCGCCAGAGCATCAACCTTAGACTTCAATTGTGAAAGGAGATAGTTTTGGTATTTCAACATGTGAAACTGGCAATTCAAAGCCCTCATAGCTAGAGTGGAAGAAGTATAAACTTTCTTTCCCCATCTATCCAAGGCCCTGGCCTCTATCTGCAGGAACCGGATTCTTGACAACAGAAGCCTTAACACCTTTAGACCCCTGGCTAACAGTTTCTGGGTCTGCCCTAGGACTCTTAAAAAGATACTTATGAGCTTCAGGCACCCTGTAATACCTATCCGGTTTAACAGGAGTAGGAGGCAAAGAATCAGGATTAAGAGAAGCCTCTGTAAAAACATCTTCCACTACATCCAAAACAGGAGGTATAGCCAAAGGCCTATGCTGGGGTAAAAACAAAAATTCCCTAAGCCTTTTCCTGGAATCAGAGAAGTCCTGACCTTCCCACTTAAAATGCTCCCTCATGGAATGAAGGGTTTCTGAAAAAGAAAAATCCTCAGGAGGAGAAGCAGAAGGAGTAGAATCATCCACATCAGAATCAGAATACGGAGAGTACTCCTGCAAGTCTTCAGCCAAAGACTCTGAAACATCCGAAGCCTGCTCAAAACTCCCTAGCTCAGGCTCCACCCTAGGTCTCTTATCAGGAGGGGGCAAAGAACCCTAATCAAAGTAATCAAATCTTCTGCCATTTTAAGCATATGCTTCTTGGGCACAGTTCCTGAAGAACTAGGGGTGACACCAACTGAAGCTAAACCTGGCCTGCCTCTGGGAGAAGCCTTGGAAACAGAAGGAGAGGGCCTAACCACCCTAGGCAGGGAGGGAGTATAGTAACCTGAGAAGCCCCATCACCCTGACCTGCCACCTGAGAGGCCACATCCTGCAATAACAAAGTCTCTCCCTGGGAGCCCAAAGAAACCTCCGTGGAACCACCGGCTCCACCGACACCTCTAAAGAACCGGCGTCCGCACGGACGGTTCTTGTAGCCTAGGCTTAACTGCTTTGTCCTTGCGCTTCTTGAAGAAGCGGGCGCCGGAGCATCCGACGGCATTTTATAATTGCACCGCTTCAAGACTAACCTGGCACAATCTAATCTCCTCTTTATAGTGCGCTTATTGAATCTAGCACAAGAGCGACACCCAACAACGCCGTGCTCAGGCCCTAAACAAGGAATACACAAAGTATGATAGTCTCTATGCGGTATCTGTTTCCCACAAGAAATACAATTATTCACTTTTTCTGACATCCGGTAAACCACTGAGGCAAGAAAAAAACTAAAATATTCCCCAACGGGGTACTTAGCCAACTTTGACTCGGTCTGAAACTCCGAAATCGAAAAATTTCAGAACGCCAACCGGCACTTGCAATACTGCTTCTGCATCGGACCATGCGGCAAAAAAGACTGAGGATATGACGCCGGTCATGCGCATTTGTACCCTGACGTCCTGATGTCAGTCAAATGCGCCTTGACCGACGTCAGCCTTATACTTTGATATTCGGGCCGACCGAGGACAGCGGACTACCCAAGTGTAAGGACTGCAGCAATGTGAGATGAAGAACATCCTAACACAATCACACAAAACTAACTACAAAAAAGCAATTTAAAGCTTTATAAGAGATTTATAAGCACTTAGCTGAAGAGCTCAGACGATCCAACTCGTTACCAGCGTGGCAAACTAGATCTGAGGTCATGTAGGGAGAGCAGGGCATTATGGGTGAGGGGAGGAGCTAAGAGCTCGGATCCATAGCTGGATAAACCATGCCGGTTCGGATCCGATATCGGATCCATAACCCACAGGTTGCAGACAAATGAATCTCCTACTTCAGATCAGAAATTTCAGAATCCTGGTCAGAAGTATCATAAGCAAATTCAGTCCTAGGTCTCTCAGAGGGGGAAGGTTGGCTTCCCCTGATTAAAGTAATAAGGTCTTCAGCCATTCTTATCATTTATTTTTTAGGCATAGAGGCCTGATCATGCGGTCTGGGCGTCGGTTTTCTAGGCATGGTTCGAGTTTTAGGCCTTGAAGAAGAAGATGGCATCAGTAATTGCTGGAGCCATGTCAGACTCCAAACCTCGAAAAAGGGCATAGCAAAATAAATTTAAAATGGGTGGCGAAAGCCAAACACATTCTGGCTAGGATTATAAATGCCCTAGGGCAGATAGCCTAGTATGAACCTATGAACCTAAGTCAGTAGGCCTGAATACACCCTCAGAAGCCGGTGCCTGCACAGTGGCTCCAGACTCATCCAAGGTAGAGATATCCAGAGGTTCTACAGTTGAAGCAACTCGTGGCATATCGGACTCCGAATGGGTCTCAGTAGAGGCCTGCAAATCTGAAGTAGTGGGTATCAGGGGCTGCGAAAGCGCCTCATTGAGTACCGGCAAACTGGCGACTGGCTTAGAACAAGCGTTGTCGGCAGCTTTGGACCTAGGCGACCTGTCTCTGTCTTTATCTTTGTGTTTTTTCGGAATGTCGGTAGTCAGATGGCTTACCGAAGACATATCTGGATAATTGAACAGAGTACCAAAATATTAGAAGTGTAAATATACAGATGCCAAATAGTTTGTTGCTTAAATAAGGCACAAAACCGACAGCGAGGTATGTCGTGGTTAGGGTCGAAGCAAGGAATACAGTACGAATGGAAATCTTTATGAGGTATTTGCTTTCCACAAGAAATACAATTATTGACTTTTACTGACATTGGTTTAGAGCAAGAAAAAGTTTCCCCAATGGGGTACTAAGCTTTAGTTGAAGACTTCAGTTCTGAACCTCAAAAACAAAATTTCAGGAGTCTGCCGAACAGCACTTGCGAACTGCTTCTGCTTCGGGTACCGCACAACAAGAAAGACTGATATAATGGCGTCGGCTGCATGCTTTATATCCCTGACTACCTGACGTCATGGAAGATGAGACAGCAACCAACGCAGGACCCAAAACTTTGATAATCAGGCCGACTGAAGGCTACTGCAAGCAGATAACCCAAATGGGATGACTGCAACAGTGAAACATGAAGAACATCTCTTCCCTTAGATCATTTTCTTCTAAACTGAGAATTGATTTGTTCTCTGTTTTCAGTGGGCATTCTACAGTAAGCTCCAGAACATCTTCCTCTGACATAGTCTGTTCATCTGCATCCTGCATCATATGCTGCTCCTTCATATGGGATCTCATTGACCCATCACTCCGCATCATTCCCTGCATCAGAATTTTCACTGTTTTCTTCTCCTTCCCTTACTATGCAATTCCAAATGCACTTTTGTACCATTTCCTACGGAGGGTTTCAGAGCATCATCATGTGGTGAGTCAGATACTTCCTGTGCCCCCCACTTCTCTGTTTGGGGACTCATTGCTCCATCATGCTGTGGCATTACCGATGTTAGATTTTCTACATTAAATCCTTCACTTTGCAGGTAAATCATACCCTCTGTTTCTACTTCTTTAACTTCCAATACTTATTCAGTTCTCTACTTTCCCTCTTATTTCCTTATTTTTTATAGTAAAGAATTTTCCATATCAGAGTGCCATTGCCTGTATTTCTCTATAAATATCTTTGGTGCTACTTTCTGTATTGATTAGGTTTGCTTTCTCCTTTGCATAAATATTACACCATAAAAAATCTCTTTCTTTCCCATGTCCATAGTTCTACTACACTTTGCAGTTAATGCATAACTTCAGTTCATATTTCTTTAACTTCTCCATTACTAATCCTTTGTTCTATGTTCTCAGTTTGTTTTCTTATTTTTTGTACTGTGAAAATTTTTATACCTGGGTGCCTTTGCCTGTATTTTTCTTCAAATATCTTTGGAGCTGCTTTTTTTGCATTGATTAGTTTGGCGTTCTTTGCATAAATACGCATTACATCACATCTCTTTCTCTTTCCCATGTTAATGTTTCTTTTTTATACCCTTCAAAAATCTCGGTTTTGTTCTTTATATTTTCACACATCTTCCGTTGCTTCTTTTTGCAGGCGGCCCAGAGTTTTGTTGTCTATGTAATGTTTTTCACAAATCTGTTGTATTAATAAAAGCAAATTAGCATTTGAAACTGGGCAGTTTTTCTTGTGCAAGTTATTTTCTTTACTCCAATTTCTCTCTCAATCTTTATCTTTCTGAATATCTTCTATTTGGAAATTCCTGACTTTTTGGGTAATCGCAAAACACAATTTCTTCCTTATCTTCAAAACTCCATTTTGTCATCTTACAGGCTTCTTCTTTAGCCTGTCAGTTTTTATGAACTACTACTTCCTTCTACAACAGGGGGGTAATCAACCTCCCCCTTAACTTGGCCTAATCCCATTGCAGGAACGTTTCCATGTCTTGATGATTTTACACTGCTATTTTTTTCCATTCCTGACTTCAGTGTGCACACCAGGAATGGGCACTTTTTTTTCTTGGTACTTGTGCACCTAGTGGTATTTTTCATATTTAACCTACCTCTCTCACTGATACATGCTACATAAGATATAGTTTGTATATCAGTATCACTTTGGTGAGAGTTTGTGAAAACAGGGCCCACCACTTGAAGGTACTCAGACTTCAGGATGAATTCAGTTCCAGCAATACTACTCTCCTTTTCTTGCTGATTTCATCTCTCCATTCTCCCTGTGTATTTTTCACCAACTTGTATGAGGGCATTCCTACAAGACTTCATAGGCTTTCTAGTGGATTCTATGTTACAGCATCAAAATCCAGCGATTCCTGCCAGTCTCAAAATTTGGATTGTTCAGATATCAGTGGCTTTTTTAAAGAACTCTACATTATAGTGGGCTCTGGATTTGATCGAGTGGTTACCTCAGCAACCTGAGAATAATCTGCAGGTTTCCAAAGGGAAAACACCCATTACCCTCAAGAAGGATCCACAGACACCAAATAAACCACTTGAAAGAGGTCTTAATAAGGTCCCTTAGGGAAACAAGATTACAGGGGACTGGAAGCAAGTAATGGTGAAACCATCTTCAATGACAATGTAAAAGACAGCCTAGAGACCTACAAGCCAGGAACCTGACAGAGAGGACTCTGAGTGCTTAAAGCATAAATTTAGAGAAATGTGCAACCCCCAGACAAGTGTTACAGTAGAGAGGCACTTATTTTATACAAGAGATAATTATGACAGTTAACAAGACTTGATTTTGGATTTGCTGACTCACCCTTATACTGCATTGAGCATGCCCTTTTTTCTGAGCTCATCTTGGAACTTTCTAGAAAGCTACAGGTTTTCCCGACACACCCACAGGGGTTGCTGCTCCCATGTACTTAGACCTGTTTCTGCTTGCCATGTGTTGCATGCTGTCTACGTTTTCTCTAGACGCTGTTGAAACCATGCTTTTTATCACTTGCAATCATATTTGTGTGCATTTCTGTGAGCTCTTGGATTTGACAAATCTCTATGGCTTTGCTTAACGTTAAATCACTGTCATGAAGCAAGATCTTTCCCACTGCAGCACTATTAACACTACACACAAGCCTGTCCTTTATTAACTCATCTTTCAAGTCACCAAATCTGCAGATTTTAGCCTTGTTTCTCAAGTCAGTGACATAAACTGCAAAAGTTTCACCTGGCTTTTGGTCTCTTGTATAAAATAAGTGCCTCTCTACTGTAACACTTGTCTGGGGGTTGCACATTTCTCTAAATTTATGCTTTAAGCACTCAGAGTCCTCTCTTGATTCAGCTGGTACAATATGATGGTTTTCCCCATCTCCTGCATATATTGCTGGGGTATACACAAATGAACGGTCTCTTTCAATGGCTTCTGACCCAGCTAAGTTAAGCAGAATTAATGCCCTCGTACATGCATCTTTGTCAGAAAAGGCTGCTTGTATGAAAACATCATATTCCTGCTTGAATACTCTCCAATTCCTTCCCTGCTATATTATGATCAAACACAAGTGGACCTGGTCTGCGAAATGCCTTTGCCATCTCAACACACAGTAGTAAAGGTGATTGGAATTATGTACGAAAATACACACAAATATATATACCAGTACTTGTAATTATGCCCAGTAGCACAACAAACTCTTTGAAATAACTGCACTTTGCCAAATAAATCTGTGTAGCATAAGAACACTCTGACATCGCTGTACTTTGTGAAACCACTCCTTATCAGTGTAAGAAATGCTTCAAAACTACTGTACTTTGTGAATAAACTATACGCAATGGAAAAAGCTCAGAGTAAGAAACACTTCGAGATGAATGCACTTTACAAATAAACTGTACATGGCATAAGAACCTTTCAAAATGGTTGTACTATGTGAAATAGCTCTGCACAGTGCAAGAAACACTTTCAAATGGCGGCACTCTGTGAATAAATGTATACAGCACAAGAAATTTTCGAAATGGCTTTATTCTGACTGCACTCTGCAATATAACTGTACTTTGCAAACAGCAAACTCTTTGAAATAATTGCACCGTAATAAAGCACACACTGCACACTCAGATACGTTGAACAACTCTAATTATGCTTTGAATGGCTTTGGTCAATGCGAAATAGTAGTTTGCACCCAAAACATGGTAATTTTCTAAAAAACATGCAGTTGCCTTGCTCTTTAAGCTTAATTTTCCCTTTTAATCTCTTTTCATACTATTTACTTTTCTTGAGCCCGTTTTAGTTTACATGCTCGTTATGCAAACCAAAGGTAATTCTGAGACCCCATATGAATATCTCTGCTAGTTTTATCAAATATCATGGCTTTGAACATTTTGTTTAATTAATAATACAGTTTGTGCCTTTTGTTTGATTAATAATATGTTGTGTGCTACTCGTTTGATTAATAATGCTTTTTGTGCCTTATAAATGCTCCATTTAGGTTCATAGGTTGGTACTAGGCTATCTGCCCAAAGGCATTTATAAGCCTGGCCAGAATGTGTTGGCTTTCGCCGCCCCCTTAGATTAGTTCCCTGTGCCTCTGTCCAGCAGAGTCACTGAAGTGATCCCCAAGGTAAACTTTCTGTATCCCATCCACTCGTCAAGGTTTCTTTTGAAGAGTCTTAGTGAGGAGCTCTGCCTAATGTAGATTTGTTCCAAAGCATGGGTAGTCTCTGGGACAGGAATCTATCCCTCCAGCACGTCCTATTTATCGTTGTGGTGAGGTTTAGATCCCTAGAGCGTGTGGCTCGAAAAGATAAGGTTTTCTTTAGGTGGAGCATGTCCATCAATTCTGGGTTGGACATGGCCTTGTATGTCAGGCAGAGATCACCTCTGAGTAGGCGGTATGCACAGAATACAATTGGAATTTCTTCAGTCGTGCTGTATAGGGCATCTGTTTGAGGCCAGAAAGAAATGCATATGTATATTTCATTTTCTTTGCCAAATAAATAATTTCTGCCATTGTTTTTTTACCTTCAGCTCTTTTCTGTCCCTTTTTGTTTGTCTGAGCTCCATTTCACTCAACCTGCTTAATCTGCCTTCACCTTCAACTCTGCACTACATGGCTTGAAGAAGTTCTTTTAATCCAGGTTCTGACACCCTGTCGCTCGTCTGGTCAGGATAAAACAGAAACATTCACAAGTGCAGTTCAAGCAGCTTTATTACACACAAACTCATCAGAAATGAGGCTTTGTAACAAACTTAAATAAACTTATAAACAGACTGACTACCACACTCATACATGTTAACACTGTCTCTTCTCTCAAAATGGCACTGCTGCCTGCACATGCGCACTATTTATATGCATGTGCTTACATCTGGAAATGCTTCTTAAAGTTACATTCACACGCTCTGATCTACAAGACTGATAAAAGTTAAAGTACTGTTGAATGGGGGGAAAGTCACAGAACAGAAAACGCACAACTGCAGAAAATAAGGGACTATCTGGATAACATGCATGAGTTTAGAATGACTGCTGTTAAGCAACTATTTTTGATAACTATTACAGAGCACAAAAGGTTTTAGCACAACAACTCAGGCAACAGAAACTTAAAAAGGGTTGTTGCCAAGTTTAGGGAGCCTATAACCAGGAAAATAACCAGAGATCTTATAGAGGTATTAGAAATATTTTAGACATTTTATGAAAATCCGCATAAACTGCGGTGGTGGTGCTGCGGTAGCATTGTCACCTCACAGTAAGACTTGTCCCGTTCGATTCTCAGCTAGAGCGTCTTCTGTGTAGAGACATGCGTGAATGGGCATACCTTCGTTGAAGGTTGTGCGTCAGAGCTGGCAACTTGTCATGTAAAAATCTACTGCCAATCATTAGTGGACCGGAGTTCCGCTGTGGTGACCCCTAACCAGGAAAAGCCGAAAGACACAACATGAAAATCTGTATAAAGCAGACAAACGTGGAAATCAAAAATAAGGACAAATGGAAATGTTTATGGAAGAATTAAATATGCCAAAGTTAGAGGTAGATGAGGCTCAATTGCCAACAGGACAGCAGAAGAAGAGATAAAAATGGTGATGTATAGCCAATCTACAGGAAAGTCTCCAAGAATATATGGCATTTCTGTGGAAGTTTGGAATCTAGGAGAGAAGTAATAAAGATCTAGAAGGTTTTTAACAGTATTTCAAAATAAGACTGACCAGCATCCAGGAAGAAAGCTGTAGTGGCTGTAATACCTAAGGATGGTAAAGACCCATTAGATCCAATTTCGTGTAGGCCCATTTCAATTCTAAACCATTATTATAATGTGTTTATGTCTATAATGGCTGAAAAAATGGCAATGGTGATGCCAAGACTGATAGATATGGATCAATGCGATTTTGAAGAGGTCAGGCAAACATATGACAACCTTAATAGAACAATGATGATCCAGAGGGAAGGAGAATGTAAGAAAATACCCACTGTTTTTGGTGGCTCTTGATTCAGAAAAAGCATTTGACAAAGTAAGCTAGGATTTTAAGTATAGGGTAATTGAAGCATTTGCATTCCCTCTCACAATAATATGGATTTGGACGATATATGAGGGATTGAAGGCAAAAATTGAAGTGGTGGTGGGGGTTCCTCTCTGATGAGTTCTGTTTGGACAGAGGAACCAAGCAAGGGGACCCTTTTCCCCCTTTTGTGTTATATTTAGAACCACTGGCTAAGAAAATAAGAGACTCAGAAATTCAACAATATAATTGGTATAGTAATCAAGAAAAGTTGGTTTTATTTACAGATGATATCCTATACCTGATAAAACCAGAAATAGACATTTCAGTGTTGTGGAACATTCTGAGACAGTTGCATGTCTTTTCCAGATATTATGAAGATAAAACAAAGGCAGTAGCTGTAACACTGTGTACCCACACATGAATTGGTTCAGCAATACCCACGTTTATTGAACACAATAAAATGAAGTATTTATGAGTACGAGTTAAAAAGGATTCTGTTATGGCAGCTAAGTATATGTAGGAAAAGACAAAACAAAAGATAATACAAAAAATGAGAAATCAGAAGCTCTCTTTTATGGACAAAGATAGCAAAATACAAGCACTGAAAAAGTTTTTAGTCCTTTTAGTTTTAAGGACAGGTCAGGTATATTTTTATCAACCAGAGGAGAAGTTGTGGATAGCAATTAAAAAAATAGTTGAAGGATTTTATCTGGGAGGGGAAGAGTATGACAGTCAAGTAGAATAAGTTGATCCTTCTAATAAAACAAGGTGGTTTGGGATTACCTGATTTGAATAAGTATTTCGGAGCTATGCAATTAAGGCTGCTATACAAAGCACAAGCAGAAAGCTATCATTCAAAGTGGAAAGTTATGATGATACGTTGGGAAGCTCAAGAAATAAGGAGAGATAGAGAACTAGGATTTTGGATGCAGATCCTTAAGGAGAATAACCACCATCATGCTATACAGAATATATTCATAAAGTAGCAGAAAGTATTCTGCAAACTAAGCCAAAATGAGAATGGAGAAAGGAGATTCTAATGGTAGGGTTCACTGCAATTAGTGACTTACAGAATAGGCAAGAGGGGGACTGGAATTTACTGGGGACAATTGACAAAGTTGCAAAGGTTTTGCGAGCTAATAATTACAGGGTGAAAGGAAATAGAACGGGAACAGGCCAAGAATACATTTGGACTGCATGCTGGAGACTGCCTTCCCTATCAAAGACTGATAGAGTATAGGCAAACAAAAAGGAATAGGGTGATCCTAACTGAAAGACCAGCATTGGTAGAGTTTTTAGTAGAATATAGAATAGAAGCTGGATAACAATTAGGGCATATAAAATATTCCATGATAACTTAGGGATCAATTAGAGAAGGTTAGAAAATATTGGGAAGCGAGACTGGATAAGCAATTCAGAAAGAAACGATGGGAGGATGTATGTATGGCTCCCAAATATGCAACAAAATCTAGAATATTTGCTTGGTAGTATTTGCACAAATATTTTATACCCCATGCAGACTCCAAAGAATTTTTCTTCAGGTAGATTGCAAATGCTGAAGTGTGATGGGGAAGAAAGAGGTAATTGGGAACATGTTTAGGGGAGTTTAAAGAGTTGGCAGACTTTAAACATTCCCTGCAAACTACTCTGTCAGAAATACTGGGTGAACAAATTGGTGTAACTAAGCAAATTACTTTTTTGAGCGGTGATAACAGAGTTGGAATTGCCTAGACATTTGTAAGACCTTGCTGAGTCTAATTCTGACTGCTGTCAAAAAACAATTACTAGAAAATGGAAATCAAAGTCTAAACCAACCACACTAGAAGCAGTGACTATACTAACAAAGATAAAAAAAAAAACAAAAAAAAAACTGGAAGTGGTCTCTTTGTTAAAGAAACCTCAAAAAAACAGGAAATGTGGAAACAATACATGCAGAATAATGTTTTGGAGGAGGAATGAGGTTTAAGGGAAGGCAGAAATTGAATGAGCTATGTAATGTTCAAATGACAATGACTGTGCAGAATATTACATGCGATGTACAATGTATGCAACTGAAAATGTCAATATGGTTTCATTTATATAAATGTATGATTACCTAGATTGCCTATGTCACAATTGATAATTCAGGAAAGATATTTCTTGTTCAAAAAAAACAAACAAATGCATGACCATCTATTCACTTTAACTACACCTTTATATCTTAGCATGCAGCAATGGTCTAACATCAAAAAAGCTCTCACTTTAGCGATACCCACAGTACTAATGTATGCTCTTCTACTTCTTCAACCAGCACTTACTATTTATTTTCCTCTCGCATGTCCTAGCATAACATTTTCATTTAATAACAACTCATGTCCTCATTTTCCCTCACTCATTCTATTCCGCTCTCTACTTTGGCAGTAAAATAGACTATTATTTCTCATCACCATATATTATTAGAAACTATAAACTACTTTCTTGACATACACTACTTCTGCAAAGAGTCTTGCAACTTGCTGTACTTATTTTTTCTTGATTGCAATTTATTCTAGTCATATTCTGTAAATGTATTTCAAACTCTTTGGTCTTATCTCTTGTGGGCATTTTCTCCACTTGTATATAACAATTTATCAGCTACTGTAAAGTGTTTGTGCGTGTGTTCTTGTGGAGCCTTTCTGCCAAACTTATTGTAAAATATTTATTCTGTACAGGGCTTTTCTTTCCTTGTATAATTACTCATCAGCTACTGCGGAGCTCCCCCCCCCCCCCGCAAATGGGCCTTTGGCTAAGTCAGACTTTCTTGGTTATCAAAGGACAAAAAAAAAATATTTAGAGAAACCGAAAGAAAATCAACCAGAAAAGGTGAAGGAAAAACATTGGCTTGGAAGAATCCTGCAGCTGTTCAGCAAAAAGCAGCTCAAGCTTCAGCTTTACTGCAAGAGATGCCTTTCAGTAATTTAGAGAAAAGCATAAATCAAATATACTCTGAGGTGATTAAAATACACAAAATACTGAAGTAGTATATCAACTCAAATAACAAAAGGCTGGAAAATAAATGATGCTTTGCCTTGATATTCAGAAGAACTGATGCAACTGCAAAAAATCAGAGAATGAAATGAAGAAAAATGGTGGAGTATGGAGCTTCTCAAAAAAAAAAAAGCTGTAGATTTAGAAGACAGAGCACACAGAGAAGAGCAGTACCACAAAACCTGGAAGGAACAGACTGTATTCATTTTATGAAAGCACAAATATACAACTAGACTGATGTTATATACTAAGATTTGTTAAATCAAAGGGTACATAGAGTGTATACTCCAAATTGGGCCATGAGAAAGCAGCCAAGACCTACATCAGTACAGATGCAATAATTGTAGCAGAAAAGAAAGAGTTGCTCCTGACAAACGTGTGGTAGAAAGGAAAAGTGTTAAAAACTGGAGACAGCAGAGTGCTTCTGGAGAATGACTGTTCACTGTACACCAGGCAGAAGAGAAACAAATTTATCCGAAAAATGTGGGAATGTCAAGAGGCAGGTGTGAGATTCAAGCTGCTGTACATCTAGCTGTCTTCAGAATACTTATTCATGGAGGATCATAAGACACTTTTGGAAACGGAACAAGCCAAAGAGGAAATAAAAGATTTTATCCACCAAAAAGTGAGCCAGCAAACAAAAGGGAATTCTGCTCGTCATTCATCTGACAATAATGCTCATAGAGAGACACTGCCAGTGAAACCTTCGCTGAGAGAAGAAATAAAAGCACACGAGGTGGCCAGAAGAATCAGGATTACCTTGAAATTGAACCATAAAGCATCAATCACATTATTGAATATGGCTTTATAAGAAAATGTGGAGAAAGACTGGAATTTTGTTGACTTTGTTTAACTTGTGGTTGGACTGTAACGCACAATGAAC
The DNA here is from genome assembly GCF_019279795.1 of Protopterus annectens. Taxonomy (NCBI): domain Eukaryota; kingdom Metazoa; phylum Chordata; order Ceratodontiformes; family Protopteridae; genus Protopterus; species Protopterus annectens. Next base: position 648,188,165 of record NC_056745.1, on the reverse strand, counting down.
TTTATGTCATTAATGCTTAGGAGGACACTAAATGAAAAAAAGAAGTAAATGCAAGTAAAACAATTTTTGTTCTTATTACCATTTGTATAAAACATTTAATGACAAACTGCAAATTATATTGTAAGGCAGTTTTATACAGGGTGCAATCAGCTGTATTATAATGAGTGAAGGTGTTTTAGTGACTGTTTTATATATTAAAGATACTTACGTAAACAACTGCTTTTTCTTAGTTGTAGGAATTATACACATTGCAGTATAACATAAAAAGAAAGGCTAGAGAATAGCAAGTTTAAGTTAAAATAATAATGCGATCCTGATAGGGTAGGGGTGTGGTGTAAAAGTGTTCTGATAGATTTCATTTACTTTTAAAAGGAGGAGAGGCACCAGCATCTTAGAAGAAAGCTGTGATGGCTTTATTATGCAGAGAGGATAAAAGCCCATTAAACCAAGCTTCAAACAACCTACTTCAATCTTAAACCATAATTATAGAAAAGTTTATGCCTATACTAGCTGAAAGAATGGAAAAGAAAGTGCCAAAACTGACTGCTTCAGATCAATGTGTTTTTTGTGGAGGGGAGGCGATATTTGATAAAATGAACAAACTATGATGATGATCGAAAGAGAAAAAGAATGTAAGAAAATATTGCTGCTGTTGATGGGTTTTGATGCAGGGAGAGCATTACACAGAGTAAGCTGGGATTTTATGACTACAGCAAAGGGCATTTATATTCCCTGGTACAATAATAAGTTTAATCAGGAGGATATATAAAGGATTGGAGGGAAGAACTAAAGTGGAAGAGTTCCTCTAAGATAAGTTGTGCTATGGATAGCTAACTGAGAAGAACTCATGTCAGAATAGTAGGTACCATTTTTGAAATCAAAACAGTTACCAGTAGTGTACCACAGGTCTCCATTTTGGGCCCTCTCCGATTATTTCACTATATTTCTCAAACCTTCAGGGTAACACTTCTGGGCTATGGTTACCTAAGTTTGCAGATGACTGTAAACTGGATGCTATTTGAGATTCAACTGACTCGCAATTTCTCCAACACGGCTTAGAACATGTTATCAACTTGTGCAAGGACAATGGTCTCAAATTAAATGTAAAAATGTAGCAGAGCTCATTTTGGTAAACAAAACAGTTTCATATACAGTTTAAGAGATGCACCCCTCCAATCAGATTTGGTTGTAAGAGCTATGGGTGCTCTGGTTGATCACTCATTATATCTCCAGCATGTCTCCATAGTAGTTTGAAAAGCCTTTTATCTGGCCCATCTAATTTCCAACAGCATCTCTACTAGATCCAAAGTCCTAATTCCCTTTTCTTAATAGCTTAGACACATTGCTGAATATAATGCACCTTTTGGGGTGTATTTACCTAAGCATATCACAACTTGTGGGACCTCAGAGATTCATAACTAAAAAGATCAGTGACCAGCAACCCTTTCTTAGTAATCAGTCTCTTACAGACTCCCCCATGGATATATAGGTCTAGTCTTTTGTGTCATGAAACATCCAACCCTATTTGACCTCCTATTCCTTTGCAGAACTAACGGTATATGCAAAACTTGGTTAAAGGAACTAAACCTTCATCATAGGTTCATAGGTAGGTACTAGGCTATTGGCCCTAGGGCCTATATAAGCCTAGCCAAAAACGTACCTTGGCTTTCGCCACCCAAGAAAATTATTTTCCTGTGCCCCTGTCGAGCAGAGCCATAGAAATGATCCCTGGGGTGAATTTCCTATTTCCTATCCAATCATCAAGATTTTTCTTGAAGAGTGCTAATGAGGAGCTCTGTTTGACATAGATAGGTAGTCTGTTCCAGAGTATGGGAAGTCTCTGGGACAGGAATCTATCCCTCCCCAGCATGTTCTGTTTATTGTGGTGACCAGGTTTAGGTCCCTAGAGCGTGTAGCTTGGAGGGATTGGGATTTCTTTAAGTGGAGAATGTCCAACAGCTCTGGGTTCGACATAGCTTTGTATGTTAGGAAGAGATCACCTCTGAGCAGGTGATATGCGACCGAGTAAATCTGGAGTTTTTTGAGACGGCCTGCATCTGTTTGAGGCCAGTAATCCTCTTTGTGAGGTATTTCTGTGGTCTTTCCAGTTGTTGTAGATGTCTTGTGAAGTACATACCAAAAGGGGCGTTGTACTCTATAATGGGTCTAATGAGTGATTAGTACAGGGGAACAATGACCTCTTTTTTTCTGGATGAGAAACCTTTTGTGATGAGGTGAGCCACGTAGAAGGATTTCCTGACCACTGTGGCGATGTGATTATCAAAGCAGAGACTACTGTCCACCTGTGCCCCAAGATCTCATCACATTTCGGCATTAAGTAGACTACCAGCTATGTGGTAGTTCATGGGTACTGAGTTTTTACCAAAGGGGATGACAATACACTTTTTGGCATTGAGCTTCAGGTCATGGTTTTGACACCAGGTATCTGTCTCAGTGAGGCCCTTTTGTAGTATGCCCACATCATTAGGAGTTTTGATTATGGCTCCTAGTTTGCAGTCATCTGCAAACTTTGTTAGCCAAAGACCTTTTGTGTTCACAGAAGTAGATACCAAACAGGAGAGGACCCAGGACTGAACCCTGTGGTACTCCACTTGTCACTGGTCTGAAGTCAGATTTGGAGTCTGCTACTTTCACAGTGTGGGTTCTGTCTCTGAGCCAGTTGGCAACCCATCTTGTGACATAGGGATTTATACCTAGTTTAGTGAGCTTATCTATAATTCCAGAATGGGGGATGGTGTTGAAAGCCTTGGCGAGATCTAGATAAGCTGTGTGAACCACCTTACCCTCATCTATGGCTTTGGTGACTGCTTCAAAGAAGTCAATCAGGTTTAGGAGACATGATCTGCCTTTTACAAATCTGAACTGGGTCGGGTCCAGTTGTCAATTTACCAATGCTAACACCAGCAGGGTGCATGATCTTAAGGTGTTTGGTAATTGTGCTAGTAGCGAGATAATATATTTGGCCACATGTAAATGTTTGGCCCACATAAAAGGCAGAACATTTACATGTGGTCAGATATATTATAGTGCTTTGTATCCTTCATGCTGGCCACTGGTGTTTTTACTGTGAATGGTCAGGCTGTGCATTTTCTGTACGTGTAGAATGTTGGATTTCTTTTGTTTACATACCAGACTACTGACATGTTGTCCATCTGAATCGCTACTGTCCCTAGAGGAAGGACATCTTGGAATGCTAACAGCACTGCCCTCACTCTCTAGAACACGGATGTGCAAGTTGGCCTCCAATTGGGACCACATGCCTTGGACTGTTCTTCCCAGATAATGCCCCTCCTACCCTATCTGGGAAGCATCCGTGGTCACTATGGCTTGGGAAGAATGAAAGGCTGACCCAAGACAATCTGACTGTAGTATAGCCAACACATGATATCCTGTCTGCAGTGACTGGTAATCAGAATTAGATGAGACATTAATTGGTGCATCAGAGACCATTGGGAAGCTAGTAACCTTTGTAATATTCGCATGTGATACCTTGCCAAGGGAACAAGAGTGACTGATGCTGCCATGCAGCCTAATGCTTGAACTAATTTTGCTGGGACCCTGTTACTCCATAGAATTTGCCTGAATTGGGATCTGATGTGTTGTAGTCTTTCTGGAGGGAGAGATGCAATTCCCAAAACAGTGTCTAAGTGGGCTCTGATGAAATCCAGTTGCTGAGAGTGATGAATTCTGGACTTTTTGAAATTTATTGCTATGCCTAGAGATGTACAAAGATGTATGGTGTAATCCTCTTGCCCGTTCTGACACCTGATGGTAGCGGTGAGGAATCAGTCATAGAGATATGGAAATACTCAAAATCCTTGCAGTCTTGGATGAGCTGCTACCACTGCCATGTATGTGGTGAACTCCCTGGGGGCTGTGGTGAGTCCAAAGGGCAGTGCTCTGAACTGGAAATGACTGGCTCCTAACTGGAAGTGCAGAAACCTCCTAGAGCTCTTTTCCATTTGCAAGCATCTTGGAGGTCTACAGAGCACATCCACTCGTCTTTTTTCAAGAATGGAAGTATCAACTGAACAGAGACCATCCGGAATTTGGTCTGCTGAACTGGCTGAGATCCAAGATGGGTCTCCAGTCCCCTGTTTTCCTGGGCACTAAAGAATCTTGAGTATAAACCGGATCCTGTTTGGTATGGTGGGAATTTCTGAATGACTCTTTTGTCTAGCAGTCTTTGAATTTCTGGTACTACTGCTTCCCTTTGACTGGATGGTATGTCTGGGAGCTTTGGCTGGGATTTTGGGGGTAGTGATACAGGAATTTTGTAACCTCTGGATATTATTCATTGCACCCATTTGTCCGTAGTTAACATTTGCCAGGCAGATTGCTGCAGAGGAAGACATCCCCTGACTGCCTCCAGATGAGGGCAATGGGGGTCCCCATTCGGGGGTGCTGGTCTGGTACGAAGTATCAAAGAAAGATTCTCTGGCTCCCTGGTTTTACGGTCCATTTCTGCCTTTGGGGGTGGCGTCTTCCATTGCTTCCCTCTCTGCCCTATTAAGTCTTTGCCTCATGAATCTTGGAAAGGCCCTTTGTATTTTTTAAACCACAGTCTCCCACTTGTCTGGTTCCTAGAGTATAGTCTCTGAGGAGTGGCCACCAAATATATGCCTATGGCAGAAAGGGTCTTGGCATCCTTTTTACATCTAGCTAGGGTCTCTTATTACCTTGGGACCAAAAAGGGTACCTCTGTTAAATGGAGTATTGACAAATGGCCCTTTAAATAGCTCCACAACATCACACAAGCGCATCCAGGAGTGCCTTCTGGCTACGCCTGAACCCGCTTGCCCTAGTCATTCCTTTAGCTGCATGAGCAATGAGCCTCACGAGCAAGTTAGAAATTGCATCAAGGGTTGCTAGCTGACAGGTAACTGTCTCGAACCCCTTCAGCCACTGCTCCTGAGAGGGTATCCAGAGCTCTTTGATCAGATCCCTCTGTAATCTTGTAAAGTGCACCATATAATTCAAGGACCTGAGAGCAGAGGTTGATGAAGCATAATCACACTTCCATAGTCCTAGACTCCTTGTTAGGAGGATGAATAGTCTGACTATCCTCAGCAAGTTCCTTCTTGGTGGCCGCCGCTCTCACCATGGCATCAACATGAATTCCTTTGGACCAATGTGGCTTATCATTAGCGGCTGATAAGATATGATCAGGTCTCTTAGGGATTGGCTCTATGGCATCAGGGATTTTCCATGCCTGCTAAGCGATCAATTTAATGAGATCATCAGCAGATGGAGAGATCCAAGAAGTAGAGGGCTGGGAACGAAAATCCTCCAGGTATACTGATTCCTCCGACAAAGGTTGGGTGGAGGACCAGCCACCCCTCTGTTTCAGGATTTCTAGGATGTCCTCGAAGGAAACCATCAGGGGGTGACATGGGGGATTTCCCCTCATCAAAATTAATATCTCCAGTGAAAGACTCCTCCAGGGAGTCTAAGTGCTTTCTCTTGCACTTTCTCTTCACAGGGACTTCCTCAGGGGATGATCGGAGGAAGTAACTGAAGAGACCACCACTAAAGTGGATGCAACCTAGAATTTTGTGCCCTCTGTCCTAATGATGCGGCTGATAGTAGCTCAGGTCGAGGAGATGCAGAAATTTTTCCCAACATGGATGGCAAGGTGTGAGAGTCCCCAGTGGACAAAGCCTTCCCCAGGATCCAGAAGACCACTTCCCCCTGTAGATGGATGGGAGCCCGGAACCGAAATAGAGTTCTTCAGAACTGGGGTCACACCCTGCACAGAGGATGCAGCTTCCAGAACAGAAGCCTGGGTCAATGCTACAAAGGCCGAGGTACCAAGGGACATGGACAGTTCCGACGGAGCAGAAGCTCATCCATGCACCTCGGACCTGACCAGAAAGTCCCAACCCCAGGAGAAACTCAAGGCAATTCTCAGAACCAAAGAAGAGGAAGCTTCCGGATCTGAGACAGTGGGAGAGTCAGAACCGAGGGCTCCAAAGATTGAAGCAAGAGTTGGAGGAGGAGGACATGGGGGTATCATAGACTGGCTGGTTCCGGTGCCGGTGTGGCTAGGAACAGAGAACAATCCCCTCGCCGTCAGAAGCTGATCCACCACTCTCATAATATCTGCTTCTGAGAGACAGTGGAAGGAGATTTAGGGGGTCTCACTTACACAAAGGGGCTTGGTGGCCAAAGGATCAACAGAAGGCGAGTAAGTCATTCTTGGGAGCGGTGGCAACCCTAATTGCTTTGGTACCGATGAATCAGTGAGCGCCGAAAAAGTAGCTGTCGGCTCCAAGACGAATTTAGTTTTGGTTCCAGATAAACCTTCCAGTGCTGACGTACTCTTCGGGACAGAGGTTGATTTAGACATTTTTCTTGATGGTTCCACGGACCTTGGAACCAAAGAAGACCTTTTCTTTGAAGTAGAAGATGAGGAGGATGAAGAAGTGCTAGCTTCAGTCCTGGACTCAGAAGCAGCCTCATCAAATCGGAATTTGAGGATTCTCTTCAAAATACCTTTGTTCTTCCTTTCAGTCAAGGTACGGGTTGAAAACCTATGACAGATAAAGCAGTCTTCATGGAGATAGACACACACACACACTGCCCGTCAGAGTTGGGCATCTTGCCTTCACACTTCTGACACCTTTTAAAGTTGGAGGTGCCTTTAAAAGATTTAGGAGGGGAAAGTTGTTGTTCAGCCATAACAACATGATGAAAACTGTCACACACTCATGCAACAAGAAAAGAAAAAAGATAAAGATAGAGAGAGTTTTTGGTCAATAGGGAAAGTGGATACCAATGATGGCAAATAGAAATACCTAAAAAGGTAAAGGTAAAAGAATGTACCAACAATGGTACTTAAACGGGTCTACCAATGGTAGAAGGGAAAGCCAGAAAGAAGAATATACTCGTGCTAAGCTATGAGAGGAGTGAGTTGGTAAAAGGGAGAATAACAGAAAATATAACATAGATTTTTTTATAAGAAAATGAGTATTTTAATAAGAAAAGACTTACTATGGATAGCAAAGGCTTGAGAGAGGAGCAAACACGTCTGGTCTGCAAAGCGGCAAATGAGATCTGAGGTAATTTCTGAGAAGAGCATTATGGGTAGTGCCTGGCTCAAGAGTTTGGAGGGTGCAAGCTGATATATACGGCCGAGTCAGTTCCGATGTTTGGAACCAAACCCATTGTCAAGGATTGAGTGAAGACTGACATCAGAGCAACGGTTACAGCTGTAAAATACATACTCACTTATGACCTGGTTCATCAATACCCATATTTATGAAGACACAATAAGATGAAATATTTAGGATTATGGATAAAAATACTTCAGTTACGGTAGCTAAGAATATGTGAGAAGAGACCAAACAAAAGATAATACAAAAATGGAGGAACTGGAAGATCTTGTTTACTGATATGGATAGTATAATACAAGCAGTGAAAATGTTTTTAGTCCCTGTAGTTTTTAGTATATTTTTATCAAGTAGTAGAGGAGAAGGTGTGGACAATAATTAATAAAGATTTGAAGAAGGAATTTATCTGATAGGGTAAGAGGGAAAGAGTTAAGTGAGATAAGCTGATCCTCTCAATAAAACAAGAGGGATTAAAATTACTTGATTTGAAAGGATATTTTAGAACTATGAAGTTAAGGCTCATCTAACAACATATACACAAGCACAAGGCTGTAATTCAAAGTGGAAAGGGATGATGACTATGAAGCAGTGAAGTTCAAGAAATAAGAACAGAGTAGGATTTTGGATGCAGATCCTCGAGGAGACCACCACCAACCATACAGATTATATTCATAAATTTGCAGAAATTTATTTATTTATTTCAGTTTGATTACCGGGGAGGTCCACTGGGCTTTGGGGCCCGTTTTCAGTGGAGGCCCGGAGAGAAAAGCTCCAACAGGAAAAGCAAGAGTTTAATTACATGAAAATTCAAAGACAGTTTGTATAACATATAGCAGGTAGCAAACAAGAGAATAAACACTAGCAATTTCTGATTTGTTCAGAAGGAAAACAGGCTTATATCATAAAATCAAAATTCCACTATTTAGTTGCCTATGCTAAGTATATTTAAAAGAGGTTAGGAAGGAGAAGAGGTTAGCCTGGAGAGAAGGGAGAAGATAGCTTGAGAGGTATGGGCTGAAGAGTGCAGCTGCAATGCCTATTTAGATAGAGGTAGGAATGAAGTTGGGTTTTGAAGTTATTAAGGGTGGTACATGTCCTTAGTGTGGAGGGCAGGGCATTCCATTTTTTAGCTAGGGTAAAGGATAAGAGAAGCTGACCTGCTGGGCGCTTGGGTTTTTGTATAATGATCAGGTTTTGGTGAGAAGATCTAAGGGGGGTATAAGGCTGAAGAATATTAGAAAGAGCAGGGCAGTTAGTAGGATGGAACAATAATTTGTAGGCTGTGATGATTTAGAGAAAGTCAAGTTGATTGGGGAGTTCAAGCCAGTTTAGAGAGGGAAGGGGGGTGCAGTGATGAGAGGAGGATTTGGCATTTGTGGCAAATCTAGAGATTTTGTTGTAGCATTGTTCCAATTTGGAGGTAAGTGTGGATGATAAATTAGTGAGTAGGGGGGCTCCATACCATAGGGAGGGAAGGAGGTAGGTAGAGGCAAGAGTTATTCTGGTGTGAGGAGAGAGGAAGTGGTTGTTTCTATACAGTAAACCTAGTTTTATGTGTTTTTTTTTATGTTTAGCTGGATATGAGTATTAAATTTTAGTTGGTCATCAATTGTAACACCGAGAAGTTTGGTGGAGGGAACAATCTCGATAGAGGAGTTGTTGAGGCTGGTAATTTGGAATAAGTTTTTATCAAGAGAGGGGGAGAAAAGGAGGATCTTAGTTTTTTTTGCATTTAGAGAGAAGTGATTTTGGAGCATCCAGTTTTCAGTGGTTGAGGAGGCACTTTGTGTTAGGGCTTGGAGCTCTGTTAGGTTAGGGGCACAGCAGATCAAAGTGGAATCGTCAGTGTATTGCACAATTTTGGTGTTAGGAATGGCTTTGTGGAAGTCATTAATAAAGATATTGAATAGTAATGGGCCTAGTACGGAACCTTGGGGTACTCTTGTAGGGGTAGGAAGGAAGGTAGAGGTGGCTTGGCCCCATTTTACAGCTTGCGACCTGTTTGAGAGGTAGGTGGATAACCAGGAAAGGTTTTTTTGGCATAGGTTGAGGTTAGAGAGGTAATTTAGAAGGTGGGTATGGGAAATAGTATCAAATGCTTTGGATAAGTCAAGTAGAACAGAGGATACTATATCACCAGAGTTACATGCTGAATTAACAGAGTGCAAGAAGGAGAGAAGGGTGGTGTTAGTACTGTGTCCAGGGCGGAAGCCGTGTTGAGTAGGAGAGAGTAGTTGGTGTTTGGTAAGGAATGGCAGGAGCTGACGGTGGATACATTTTTCTAGGATTTTGAAGATACGGGAGAGGATGGCTATAGGGCAGAAATTGGAGACACTACAATTTTTACCACCTTTGTGGAGAGGAAGAATGAAAGCGGTGTGCCAAAGTTTAGGTACGTAGGATTCGAGTAATGCCCTATTAATTAGGATGCTGAAAGGCAGAGCAACAGAGTCAGAAGCTATTTTTAGGAAGGAGGATGTAATGCTGTCAGGGGCATTGGAGCAGGGCTTTAGTTTATAGAGAAGTTTCTTTATTAGGTCAATGGATACTGGTTTGAATTCGAAAGAGGAGAGCCAAAGAGGCGGGAAATGCCCGAAAAACAATCAGTGACCTGAGGCTGGAGAAGGAGAATTACAGCAGGGGTGCAGGTATATGGTTATTAACTTTGGTTCACAGTTAATAGTTAGGATTTTATTATAAGACTAGAGAAAAAAGTTTGCCAATATGGGTGACTGCAAGGTGGGGTACAGAAAACAAGCAAATGTGAGCTGGCATATAATGGAGAAAATGGCAAAGGATCCTAGGTATTAGGAGCAACTAATTAGAGAGGGAAAGGTCATAGAGTGGAATACAACCCAGTAGTAGTCTGGACTGCAAGTTAGAGATGGTCTTTCCCTTCCAGCAACTGATATCAGAATATAGCCAAACAGAAAAGGACAGGGGAGTCTAAGCGAATGACCTGCTGTGAGTTTTTAGCTAAATCTAGAATGGAAACTGATGTGAAAAAAGGGATAAATAGTAGGGTATATAAAATACTGCATGGTAACAATAAAAAATCAATCACAGGAAATTAGATAAGACTGATAAGAGAGACTGGAAAATTAGTTTACAAGGGAACAATGGGAGGACATATGTATAGCTCCCAAGTATGCCACAAAGTCCAGGTGGTTTAGGATTTTTGCTTGGAATTGTTTGCATAGGTATTTTTGCACCCATTGCAGACTTCAAAACATTTTTCTTCATATGGACAGCAAGTTGTAGAAGTGTAATGGGCATGGCATGCAAGTCGCAACTGGGAAAATATTTTTTGGAGGGGGGTATAATTAGCTGGAAGAATTTAAGAATTCCTTACAGAATACTATGTCAGCAATACTGGGGGAGTAAATGGCTGTAACTAAGGAAAAGATTATTTTCATCTAGGCCACATGATTTGAATTGCCTGGACATAGTAAGGACTTAAATGTAATTCTACTGGTTACAAAAAGTAATTATTAAAATATGAAATCAACATCTAAACCATATTGGCAATCCACTAAGCACAGAAGAGGTTATCAGGGACCTGGGGACCCAGGTTGTCAGTGGCCTTTCTTTTGACACTCACGTTGCTAAAGTGGTTAGAAAGACCTTCTACATTGCCCACCTGATCATGAAGGGATTCACATCCAGATCTAGTGAGGTCATTGTTCCCCTGTACCCTTCACTTATCAGACCAGTGATCGAGTACAATGCCCCATTCGGGATGCATCTCACCCGACATCTGCAGTAATTGGAGAGACCCCAAAAGTTCCTCACCAAAAGGATAAAGGGACTCCAAAATCTGTCATATGCTGCCAGATTGAAGAAACTCCAGCTCTATTCAGTCGCATACCGTCTGCTCAGAGGTGACATGTGCCTGACATACAAAGCCATGTCCAACCCGGAATTAATGGACATGCTCCACCTCAAAAAATCCAAATCCACCAAAACCACTAGAGCAAGCGACTTAAACCTTAGCACGGATATAAATAGGACGTGCTGGAGGGATAGATTTATCACTCAGAGACTCCCTATGCTGTGGAATAAAATCCCGGTCCATATGAGGCAGAGCACCTCACTGGCTCTGTTCAAGAGAAATCTTGACCTGTGGATGGGAGATCATAGGTTTACCCCGGGAATCATCTCTGTGTCACTGCTGGACAGAGGCACAACAAACTAATGGGCACAGTGTTTTTTCATATAAGGGGTGGCGTAAGCCACAAAACTTTGGGCTAGGCTTATAAATGCCTTAGGGCAGATAGCCTAGTATAAAACTATGAACCTATAAACCAACTGTATTTGAAGCACTCAATATTGTAAAACATAAAAGAACTGAAAAACTGGATCTTTAGAAAAGGGAAGAAGGAAAACTACATAGAAACAAATGGAATTTTTGGAAAAAGTACATGCAAAATAATGAAAATGACAAGGAGTGAGGTTTAAGGGAAGGCAGGAGTGGAGCAATTAATATAATGTTGTTATAAAGAAAGAAAACAATCATAATGGTTAAGATCTATGCTTCCTATGCACAATGTGCAAAGTTCAATTCTGACCTCAAGTGAATACATCTCGGGAGATTGCATGTTCTCCCTGGATTATTTATATATTTGACTTTTGTTTACCGGGACAGTCCAACATGGTCACACGATCCATTTTCAGCAGAGACCCAGGGAGAAAAACTACACATTTCTATATAAAAGTACATTTTTATATATATATATATATATATATATATATATATATATATATATATAGATAGATACCTTAAACTTTTACAAACAGTAATAGTGAGTAAAAGCATTATTTATGTGCATTCACATAATGATCACATTTTTATATATAAAAATATTCTGTTTTATTTTACTAAAACAGAAATTTTACAAAATAGATGTGAAAAGTGCACGTGTTGTGTAGATGAATTCATGTTAGTAAGAGAGTCTAGTTGTAACAGAGTGATAGCGTGGCACGGGGGGGGGTAGCCTGGGGATAGTCATAAGTTGTTTAAATGCTCTTTTAAAGAGGCTTTGAACAGGGGTAGGCTGGGAGTTAACTTTTAGTTATGTACTTACCATAACTTCGGATGTATGGGATCCATCTCGCCTACATTCATAACTGATGGGTTCGGAGCCGATCCCTCGGCTCCGACTCGGCCACTATATAGTAGAACGAAGTCTATAATTGGCTGGGCTACCCCTTATCCCAGAATGCACCACGCCTGCTTCCCCAGATCTTGTTTGTTCGCTTTTACATACCTACATCCCGGCACAGAAACAAACCAACAACTGTAACAAACTAAAGTCCTTCAAGAGAAAAACTCAGTAAGTAGCAACATTTCCTCTAAGTCCAATGGGAAGGGGGAAGGAGGGCGGGTACGTATGAATGTAGGCGAGATGGATCCCATACATCCGAAGTTATGGCAAGTACATAACTAAAAGATGTAATAGGATCCTATCTCACCTACATTCATAACTGATGGGACAGCATCCCTAGCACCTAAATCCCAGGTGGCTCATTGGAAAACAATCCTGAGAACTGTGGAACCAAAGGAAGCTCTACCTCGAGAAGCCACATCTAACTTGTAATGAGAAATAAAAGTGTGCGGAGAAGTCCAGGTAGCAGCCGCACAGATATCATCTATCGATAATTTGGAGTGAAATGCTACAGAAGTAGCCATGGCCCTGGTACAATGAGCCTTGACTGGGAATGGCAGCTCTTTGCCAGACTGTGAATAGATGAAGGAGATGCAATCTTTAATCCATTTGGCTATGGTGGTTTTAGCCACCGGTTGACCCAACCTATTTTCCACAAAGGACACAAACAGCTGATCTGACTTTCGTGTCTGATTGGTCCTGCTTAAATAAAACCGCAGTTTTCTGTGAACATCCAACTGATGGAAAATATATTCTGCGCTACTGGAGAATTTGGGAAAAAACACAGGGAGCTCCAAGGATTGTTGAATGCATAAGGGGGGATGCTACCTTGGGCAAGAAAGAGGGATTTAACTTGAGAGACACTCTGTCTTTGTGAAAGGTCAAATAAGGAGGATTAGAACAGAGAGCCTGAAGCTCTGAGACCCACTTGGCAGAGGTTATTGCCACCAAAAAAGCGGTTTTCCAAGATAGAAATTTTAAATCACAAGTAGCTACTGGTTCAAAGGGACGGGCAGTTAAAGAAGCTAGAACCATATTCAGATCCCAAGGGGGCACAGGATGAGCTATTGGGGGCTGAAGGAGCCACGCTCCTTTAAGGAAAGATTTGCAAAGCCTGTTTGCCATTAAGGAAGGCTCAAAAGAGACATGAAAATTAGAGATAGCCGCCAGTTGGACTTTAATTGTGGAAACTGAAGAGCCCGAATAAAACAAAGAAGCCAGGAATTCTAAAACCTGAGGTACTGGGGCAGTAAGGGGATCTATACCTTGCTGCTGGGCCCAAACAGCAAACCTCTTCCACTTGCTGGAATACAGTTTAATAGTGGAAGATTTGTGAGAAGAGGACAAAATGTGGATGACGTCTGGAGAAAAAGAGTTATCTCTGACTAAGGTTGGAAGTGGAGTAACCAAGCGGCCAACCTCAAGGATCTGAGGGATGGGTGAGACTGTCCCAACTGATGAGTCAACAGATCGGGCACTAGGTCCAGAAACCATGGGCCCTCCACCGCATACCTCAGAAGGAAGGGGAACCAAACCTGACGAGGCCAGTGTGCAGCGATCAAAATCATGTGGGTCCCTAGACAAATCGCCTTCTGTATCACCTTCGGGAGAAGGGGAACTGGAGGGAAGGCGTAAAGTAGACCGGGGGGCCAACTGTGAGCTAGAGCGCCCCTGGGAATCTGCCCCTGAGAGGGAGTCAGAGTGAAGAAGTCCCTGCATTTCGCATTGTGAGGACTGGTGAACAAGTCGCAACAAGGGAGGCCCCACTTGGCGTGGGGTAACAGGAGAGTTCTGCTCAGCCTGTCTGCAATCACATTGGATTTCCCCGGAATGTGCATTGCCACTAGGAAACGCTGGGTAGAAATCGTCCAATGCCACACTCTCATGGCCTCTCGGCAAAGAGGGTAGGACCTGGTTCCGCCTTGCTTGTTTATGTACCAGACTACCGACATGTTGTCGGATAGGATCGCAATAGTACCCCGTGGAAGAGCATGATGAAGTGCTTGCAACACCAGTAGCACCGCTCTCATTTCCAGGATATTGATATGTAAGTGCGTTTCGTGAGCCTGCCACGTGCCTTGGACAGACTTGTCCAGATAATGACCCCCCCCCACCCTGTCTGGGAGGCGTCCGTGGTCACCGTGGCGATGGGAGGCTGAAGGGCAAAGGGTCGCCTCTGGTCCAGGTTGGACCGAAGCAGCCACCAACGTAGGTCCCGACGGCAACTTTCGGTAATCTGGACCAAATGGTTCAGGGGAAGTTCCTGAAAGGACCATTGAACCGACAGTAGCCATTGCAGCACCCGCATGTGCAGCCTGGCTAAGGGGACTAGTAGAATAGTTGAGGCCATCGTGCCCAATAACTGCAGAATCAGTCTGGCCTGAACTCGTGATCTGGGCAACAGGGTTTGAACCTGAGACTGCAGGACCTGAATCCTTTCTACAGGCAAGAATGCCCGCATTCTTCTTGTGTCTAACTCTGCACCTATAAATGTAATACGCTGAGATGGCTGCAGCACATATTTTCCCCAAATGAACGTGATTCCTAGTGAATGACCCAAACTGACTGTGGTCATAAGTGCCCAAACTAATAGATGCTTGGAGGTGGCGGTAAGGAGCCAGTCGTCTAGATAGGGAAACACTTGGAATCCTAGACTTCTCAAGTGAGCTGTCACCACTGCCAGACACTTGGTGAACACCCTGGGGGCTGTGGTGAGACCAAAGGGTAGTGCTCGGAACTGGAAATGACTGGTTCCCAGGCGGAAGCGTAAATGACTCCTGGACTCTTGACTTATCAGAATGTGATAGTAAGCGTCCTTGAGATCTATGGAGCACATCCAGACATCCTTCTCCAATAACGGGAGAATGGACTGAAGGGTGACCATTCGGAAGTTGGATTTTTTTACAAAGCGATTCAATGAGCTGAGGTCCAAAATGGGCCTCAAGTCCCCTGTCTTTTTTGGCACCAAAAATAGTCTTGAGTAAGTTCCTGATCCGATCTGGTCGGCGGGGACAGGCTGGATGACTCCTTTTCTTAGCAGCTTTGAAACCTCTACCGCTGCTTGATCCCGCTGACTGGGTGGCACATCCGGGATTTTCCTGATAGGAAGAGGGGGGATCTTGGTGAAAGGGATGAGATAGCCTCTGGTTATGGTTCGGAGCACCCACTGATCCTTGGTGATAGATTCCCAAGCCTGTGGGTGTTCCGCAAAACGGCCCCCGACTGGCTCCGGAGATGCGCAGTCGGGCCACGTCTCAGGGATGGGGAGCGTAGGATGGACCACGAAAGGAATCGCGGTCTCCAGAATTACGGGGGCCTCTGCCGCCTCTGGGGCGGCGTCTTCCTGAATCCCCCCGCCCGCCTCTAGAGGGGGGATCACTCAGTGGAGTAGGGAAAGACCTTTGAGATTTCCTGAACCACATTTTCCCTCCTCTCTGGGCCTTGGGATAAGGTCTGGAAGGAGCGGAAAAATGGGCCCCCACGGCAGTCAAGGTCTTGCCCTCCTGCTCGCACCGAGTCAGTGTGCCCTTCACCTTGGGTCCAAACAGGGAGGACCCATCAAAAGGGGGGGGTCAGTGAAGGAAGACTTAAAAGCCTCCGCAAAGGGACACAAGCGTAACCAGGCGTGTCTTCTAAGAGCCACGCCTGTTCCCGCTGCTCTACTCGCCCCTTCGGCCACATATGAGATGAGCCTCATGGACAAGTTGACTATCGAAGATAGGGTAGTCATCTGGGCGCCAACAGTTTGGGCTAACGCCTCATGAAGGTTACCCGTAAGAGACTCTCCTAACTCTTTGAGGAGGTCCCTTTGGAGCCTGGTGAAATGACAAAGGTAATTCAGCGACCACAGGGTAAAGGCCGCTGAAGAAAGGGTACGCTTCCCATACCTATCCATGCTCCTGGAATCCTTATTAGGAGGGTGAATAGACGTTGAAGCCTCTGCCACGTCCTGCTGAGTGGCAGATGCCACCACCATCGCATCTACTGCAACTCCTTTGGTCAAAAATTCCTTTTGAGGAGGGGCTGAGAGGAACTTGTTAGGCCTGGCGGGCACCGGTTCCACAGAATCAGGGTGTTCCCACACCCTTCGAGAAACTAAATCTAGCAATTCATTGAAGGGAGGAGACACCCAGGAGGCGGAGGGCTGGGCCCCAAAAGCCTTGAGGAAGACTGACTCCTCTGTGGAAGGGGTTTTGGACTGCCAATCGCCTCTCTGTCTCAGGATCTCGAGGATATCTGAGAATGAGACGTCAATCGAGGACGATTATGGGGACCCCTCCGCATCATCGAGGTCAGTATCTGATGTCATAGACTCATCCTGGGAGTCAATGTGCTTCCTCTTGCACAATTTCTTCCTTGGAGGTTCATCCGAAGCGGATTCAGAAGGACCTCCTGGGAGAAGGGAACCCCCCCAAGGGGGTATCCTCAGGCCCTAGGGCCCCGCTGTCGTGGGAATGAAGCACACCAGAAGCACCAGTTCCCAAGTCTAGGGACGGTGAGGTAGAGACTTGCTGAGCCGG
Organism: Protopterus annectens; assembly: GCF_019279795.1. Classification (NCBI taxonomy): domain Eukaryota; kingdom Metazoa; phylum Chordata; order Ceratodontiformes; family Protopteridae; genus Protopterus; species Protopterus annectens. The sequence continues at coordinate 648,171,347 of NC_056745.1, read as the reverse complement.
CAAGGACATGGCCAGCGCACTCCTCATGGCCTCACAGGCAGGACCTCCAGACTCTACGGAGGACACCGGCTGAGAGACCACGACGGTACCGGGAATCCCTGTGGCCGACACTCTGAGGGGGAGACTAGGCACCGAAGCTACCAGTTCTAAAGTGTTCCCCTCAGCCCCGACCAAGGACGTCCCGGTACCGAACCCTGACGCCGAGGACAGGGTAGGAATGATGGTCGGAACCGAGAGGCTCAGAGGGAGTCTCAGTTCCGATTGGACGACTCTGCTCCACTCCACCATCACCGACTCCAACGGCTCCGAGGAGGTTGGAGGAGGAATAGAGTGCGTCGAAATGGGGGCCGGCTCCGGAGTCAAGTGGGCTGGAGCCGAGACCATTTTTTGCAAAAAACGGGGATTGGAAAAGCCTCTGGATAACTCTGTCCAAATCTGAGTCCGATAACCTGGAGGATTTAGAGGAAATAGATGGGGGCCGAGATGACTTCTCTCTCGGCTCCGATAAACCAGGGGACCGGCTCCAAAACGGCTCCAACACCATCGGCACCGTATCCGGAACCGTATGAACAAGCATCGGCGCCGAAGGGGACTTCGGGGCTGAGGGAGGAGAGTCTGAGCTGCACACCTCCAACGGCTCTGAGACCAAAGGAGCCGAAGCAGGTGATTTGCCTCTCGATCCCCCAACCTGCAGCTCCGACATCAATGGAGTCGAGGAAAGAGGTATCGAGGCAGACCCTTCCACCCGAGGCTCCGAAGCCACTGGAGCCGAGGAAGAAGAGGTCAACCTATGCTTCTTGGAAGTCGGTTCCGACGGACTGGTTGGAGCCGACGACCTTTTCTTTTTAGAAGCTGGAGAGGAAGGAGAAGCCAAGGCTTCCTCAAAAGAGGGCTTAATAAGGCCCTTAAGGATTAATTTATTTTTACGTTCTTGAAGGACCCTGGAGGAAAAAGCATGACAAACACTACATGTTTCCTGCAAATGTTTCGGTCCTAAACAATAAACACAAACAGCATGGCTATCAGTAATAGACATTTTGTAATTGCACTTGGTGCACTTTTTAAAGCCAGACTTCTGCTCTTTAGACATCCTATCACACAATTTTTTTTTACCACAAAAAGTAACCTTAAAGTAGGGCACGAGCCCTTGACTCAAAACAGGACTGGCCCGAGATAGAGAACATGAATCGGGCAGAAAACCTCTAACTTAAACGGGCTCGATCAATCAAGTAAACCTTAAAGTAGACAAAATTCAACACATTGGCTCACAAATAAGCACATTAACTCACAAATAAGGGCAAGGGCCCTCTAACTTAAATGGGCCTTGCCCAGTAAGTATAAAAAATACCAATCACACCGAAAACTTTTAACACACACACGTAAAGCTGTTAAAACAGCTGTTTGTCAAATTTGTGAAGAAACCCCTAGGTTAAAAGACCAAAAAAATATACAAAAAACCACTTAGCTCCAGCCAAGTCGAGACCACGTCTAGCTTGAAAAGCGGCAAACGAGATCTGGGGAAGCAGGCGTGGTGCATTCTGGGATAAGGGGTAGCCCAGGCAATTAGAGACTTCGTTCTACTATATAGTGGCCGAGTCGGAGCCGAGGGATCGGCTCCGAACCCATCAGTTATGAATGTAGGCGAGATAGGATCCCATTACATCCTGATGTTTGATGGGAGAGAGTTCCATAATTTAGAGACCAAGTATGAGTATACAGCTTCACCTGTTTCTTTGGAGGTTGAATAGGTTTTTGTCTTCAGATCTAAGTGATCTGCTTGGTTTGTAGTGTTAGATAAGATTCTCTAGGGCAGGGCAGGCAGAGGGTCTGTGAATTAGATTATGAATAGTAGTTAGCTGGATGCATGCAAGTTGGTTTGGTAATTCAATCCATTTGAGTTCTTGTAATGGTCTACAATGGTGCGTTCGGTATTTTGAGTTTGTTGCAAATTTGGCTATTTTATTACAGCATTGTTCCATTTTTGCCTTGGTGGAGTTTTGTAAGTTAGTATACACGAACCATAAAGTAATGAGGGAAGTAGGTAGGTTTTGGCCGGGGTAGATTTGGTTAGGTATTGCTTCTGTCTATACAGGAGTCTTTTTTTTTTTTGAGTGTTTTCTTTATATTTTCTTGGACGTGAAGGTCAAAGGTGAATTTGCTACTGATGATTAAACTTAGTAGTTTTGTTTCCTGGATGCTTTTAAATGATTGTTTTGTCTCCTGAGAGGATGTCGAATTGGTTGAGGCAGGGTATGGTTTTGTTGGGATAGAAGACTTTGAGTTTACTTTTTTGGGATTCAGAAAGAGCTGGGGACTTGTGTGCAGATATTCAATTGCTGTGACAGATTTTTGAGTATTGTGTAGTAGTTCTGGGAGAGTATGGGGAGTACAGATTAGTATACTGAATCAGTATCAGTGATACTGGGATGAGGCGGTATGTAGGCTGTTGCGGAATATGCTAAATAGTAGTGGCCTCAAAACAGAGTCTTGGGAACTGTTGTAGGGTTGTGCAGAAAGGGGGACAGTTGATTTGACCATTTTAGAGCTTGTTTTCTTCCTTGTAGGTAGCTTTGGAATGAATGTAATGTGTTAATGGCACAACCTAGGTTGGACAGTGTGTCTAGTAATAATAGTGAGACTGTGTCAAAGGCTTTAGAGAGGTCTAGGAATACTGAGGATATGAGTCATCCCTTGACTCTGGTCTTATTGACAGTATCTTTATAGGAAAACACAGTTGAGGATGTGCTGTGCCCTGGACGGTAGCCATGCTGAGTAGGGATAAGACAGGTTGTTTTGGAGTAGGTATTTCATTAACTGTTGGTGGGCATATATTTCAAGGATTCTGGATATAGGGGATAGACCTGATATTGGACAATAGGTGGATAATTCTGTAGAATGTTCTCTTTTATGTATTGGTGTTATGTGCAATAGTTTCCATATGGTAGTGACTACTGATTCTGAGAGAGAGCTCTTTATGAGGATGCTGATTGGGTAAGCAACTGAGTTAGCTGCGAGTTTTAGGTATTGATGTTAGAGATTATCTGATGATGTTGAGTAGGGTTTTAATTTGAGTAGTAAGTTTTTTTACTTTTGAGATGGGTATAGGATGAAAGGAGAATGGGCTTTGTGAAACTTTGGAATGACTACTTGTGGAGTTGGTAGTAAGGTTGGGTTTGGATGATGTTCAGTAAGTAGAGTTTGGGTTTAAGTTTTGGTGGGAGTGTTTTGAGTTGGAGTTTGTGGTTAGTAAGCTGGCTATGGATTTGATGACCTGTTTATTAAATTCCTACACTATCTGGGATGGAAAGGTGTCAGGTGATGGGGAGTGCTGTTTGTTTGTACCTGGGTTGTGGAGGGTAGAAGCTGAGTGCCAAAACATTTTGGGGTTGTTTTTATGTTGTAGCTGAACATGGAAGTAGTAGCATTTTTTTACTTTTATCTACCAGTTTGGTTATGCTGTTACAAAGTGTTTTGAAGCCTTGGAGATTTTGTGTGGTTTTGTTATGTTTCCATTCATTCCATGCAGTGTCTCTTTTCTTCATTAGGTCAATACATTCAGAGGTTATCCAAGGGGCTGTGTGCTGTTTTAGTCTTTTGATTCGAACAGGGGAAAGATGGTCAAGTATCTTAAGGAAAGTGGTATTAATTTGATCTAGCGGTAGGCGCTTTAGTGGTGTCCTGTTTATCTTATAGAGTAAATAATTTAGTTTGTTGGTTAAGTTTTTTTTTTTTTTGTATTTCTAAGTGGATTTAAAGAGAGTTTTTTGGGAGGTGGGTACTGGTTCTGATGGTGAATGTTGGAAGATGGTCACTTAGGGAGATTGATGATGTGCCAGAGGATGAGAAATTATTTGGGTGGGATACTAGTACCAGTCCAGGGTAGAGTAGGAAGTGAAATCTTTGTTGTACCTTGCTGGGCTTGCAATTAGCTTTGTGAAGCTATAAAGGTTAATACTAGTAGAGTGTTTTGAGTTGGGATTTGTGGTAATGATAGACTCCAGCTGCTGTTCATGTCACCTAGTATAACGGTTTCCTGCTTCATGTTTTCAGCTGTCTGAGATAGTATATCTTCTAGGACAGGTATGTTGTTTCCTGGAGGATTATAAACTGTTATGATGCATATTTCTTTGGTTTTGTTTACATTTAGGGAGTCTTTTAGGATTTTGGCATTGTGGAATGTAGGTATACTATTTGGGTAAGGAGTAATGTTTAACATAGGGGGTATAGTAGAGCTATAACAACTCCTTTCATTTTTGGTCTGTTTGATCTGTAAATGGTGAAGTTGGGAGGTAAGATTTCAGTATATTTTATGTCGGCGTATAGCCAAGTTTCAGTCAGAGCTAGTATGTCAGGTTTATTATGTTCGATCCATTTATGGAAGGTTTTTTTTTTGTTTACATAAACTTCTTACGTTGATAGTGAATATGGCTAGGTTTTTCATGTTAAATTGTATAATTGATGCAGGATTTGGGTGAATGTCTCCACTTTCTAATATTTTGGATATAAGACATTTGTGTGTGGAACTCTATATTGTATTGTACTGAGGCAAGGATTTAAAGGAATTAATTTAGGTTTGATGGATATGGTAGTTGCTAATTTGGGGCTTGCAGTGTAAGGGAGGGCATAGTGGAATAGATATAGGGAGATGTTAGAGTAGTGATTGAGTTTGTGGGGTAGGCCATTGATTAAAGTTGCTGCTGACTGGCATTTTGGTGCAGTTGTATTGGTAGGGAGAGGATTAAGCGAAAGGACATTAGGCAAGTAGAGGAGATTAGCATGTTTGGTGGGGGTTGTAGTCTTAGTTTATGTATGCAGTGAGTTTAACTAGATGTAATCTATTTATTTAATTTGAGGTGTTTTCTGGGTACTTAGCGGTGTTTGACTTTTTTAGGATGAATAGCTTTAATTGGGATTTGAAGTTTATAATTGGTTAGTTGAGGGTAAGGAGGTGGGAAAGTATTTGATTGGTTAGCTAATCACTAGTAGGTGGAGTTTCTGTGTCTATGAATGTAGGTCTGTATGCAATCTTTATTACTTATAACCGTTAGAATCAGTTTTTACAGAAAAATACTCATTACACTGGGCATGAAATAATGTAAGAATTAACTTCCTTAGTAGAATGCATTCTACTTGTTTTATTAAGTGAGAGATAGGTTATATGTTTGGAGGGACAGACAAAGCCAGTCTCACACACTACATCAATTAGTTTCTCTATTTTAACTTGTTTGAGTAAAGAGAGCAGTTCTGGAGCTAAGAATATACAAGTCAGTACCTGGGCTAAGCCTAGCTAGCTGTAGTAGGAGGCAAAAAAGTGCACAGGTGGACTGCCTGAAGGATCTCGCTACTACAAGCTGGTTATGGTAGGACTACCGATTAAGGGTTCCACGAGGTGCAAGGCACTTTAGGTAGATGTAGAAAAATACAGTTTGTTATCAAAAGCAGTTCACCACTAGAAACATACTTTGCTCTGCAGATTTCTTTACAGTTATACTTGCTTTCAGGTGCAGGCTAAAATAGTCAGAATTATTATTTTACTGCCTTGCACCCATCGAGTTTGCAATTTCCACTGTGGAAGGGGAAGGGTTTGCGCTCAAAGAAGAAAAACTGCAGTTGGTTTACTTTTAGACGGTGTTCACACAATGTGGAGGGAACCCTTAGTATGAACGCCTGGGGATTAAACTAGTTTTAAAATGGGGCTTCATCCCACTCCCAAAAACATACGGAATGTTTCCAGCTCAAACTCACCCAAGAATGGAGCTGTGGCAGCAGCACAGACTCTAGATGGTGCCCTATAAGAGGAAGTGTTATACAGACCAAATGCTTTGGGCAGTAACTCCAATGCACAATATCCTCAAGACAAGAAAACAGAGACCAGACTGCATACCATGTCAGGGATAACCACCTGACAATGTAAGAATTGGCTCTAAGCAATTCGGTCTTATTGTTGCCAAAATGGCATGGGTATTTGCTGATAAGTGGGTTGAGGATCTGGCCTACCCAGGGACTTATGCTAATGCATGGGAGGGTTGTATGTGCCCAAAAATCACAGTTGCAATGAACACTCCAAAAAAGAAAAAAACACTTGTAGAATCATGAACCTCCACTTTAATAAAATAAACAGTAAAAATCCGTTAAGCGCTTTCACCCAGGAATCTCCCGAGCTTCATCAGAACAGTTCTGATGAAGCTCGGGAGATTCCTTGGTGAAAGCGCTTAATTGATTTTTACTGTTACTGTTTATTTTATTAAAGTGGAGGTTTGTGATTCTACAAGTGGTGCTTTCTTTTGGGGTTGTATGTGCCCCTGCTGGCCAGTGTGCACCCGTCAGACTATTGGCTGGCTGATGTCCACGGGATAGCTCTGCTGAGTGAAAGCTGGATGTAAAACCAATCAACCTGCCAAAATGAACAAAGAATTGCTACACTTATTGTCGGTTCACTGATAGGAAGAAACTTGGAAGTGGATGACATGATTGCAAGGAGAAGACTGGACATCATCTATATCCAGGAGACAAGACAGAAGGCCAATGCAACAAAGCCACTTGGCTTGGCGTTCAGAGTGTACTACACAGGAGGAGAACAAACTAGCAATGTTGTGGGAACTGTGTGGAGTGAACGGCTTCAGAAGGCAGTGAGCAATGTCATCAGAATTAATGATAGACTCATGGCAACCAGGATCCAGTATAAGGTTTGGGCAATATTCAATATCATCAGCCCATGACCCACAGCAGGGATGTGATAGTAAGGAAAAGAGTGCATTCAGACAGGATTTGCAAGATCAACTAGATAAAGCAGGGCAGCATGAGTTGGTATTGATAATGGGTGACCTGAATGCACACATCCGAACAAGTGAGAACAGGATATTAGGACTACCTGAGTTTAAACAGGTGTGACCACAGAAGTAAAGGAGGAGAGGCCATTCTCGATCACATAGAAAAGTGACCAAAAAGCAACTCGCGTAGACATCCTCATAGTAAAAAAACAGCACTGGGGTAGAGACAGAGATTGCACAGTCATCACCAGTGAAGCAGTCAGTCCACAGCATAAACCAATGATGTTCACAATCAGCAGCAAGCAGTGGTCAGACAAACCTCTAAGGTCTACAGAGACTAGTCTTGGGACCTGGAAGTTGAATGGAGAGAAAGCACAAGTGCTCAAGGAATTACTCGGAGCTCTAGCACCTCAGGAAGAAGAAGAAATGCACGGAGTTGAAAAAGAATGGTAGCACCTCAAAACAGCATGAGTGAGGACTACAGCACAGGTATGTGGCTAAGCTGGGTATGAAAATAAGGCCAGTAAGGAAAGCTGGTGGTGGAATGCAGAAGTCCAGGAAGTCATCAAAAGAAAGGAGGAGGACAGGTAAAAGTGTGAGACGGGTCTATATTAGATCACCGAATGTTTAAAAAAGTGAATGGTGATTAATCGAACCTATGTAAGCGAAAGCTTACAATTTCTGTCAGAACAGCGATTTAAATCACTGTTCCAAAAAAAAAAAAAAAAACACTTTAAACATTACATTAAGTAGGAGGCTTTGCCCCTGCCCCCCCCCCCCCAGTTAAATATACCAACTCTGAGACCGCACTACAGTGCCGAAAACGGCAAAGTAACAAAGTGGCCAAGTGAATTCTTTCCCAGGGAAAGAATTTGCTTAAAAGCAGTTTCGATTTTTGCCGTTTCAGGCTTTTGAGTTCGACCAAGACGCATTCGAAAGAATGCATCTTTGGTCTTCTAATAGTGACCCTGAGATAGAAAAAACGGACCAGGCTTAGAAGGAATACTGGTTGGCTAACAAAGAGGCTAAGAGAAGAGTTGCAATAGGGAAAAAAAGGGCATCAGAGGCACTCTCTACCAGGTTCTGGAAAGTGATTAAACATGGCACAAAAAACTGTTATCAGGATGCAAAGCAAAAACAGAAAGATAAAGAAGATAGGCACCCTTCTTAAGGGATACCAGCAACAACCTGCTCACTAGCCCATAAAAAATCAAAGGCAGATGGAAGAAGTACTTTCAGCAGTTGCTGAATGAAGAAAACTCAATAGAAGCTGTACTGCTCCAGAGCCAGCATACAATGAAAGAGTCGTCATCCACCCTAGAAGAAGAACAGTGCTAAGGAAAATAAAGCCAGGGGAGAAAAGGTAGGATCAGATGAGGTCACAGCAGATATGAACAAGATGTTTGATGAGATATGGGAGAAATGGCTGCTGGCAGTACTTGTAGCAGTATGGAGACAAAGACATATCCCAGAAGACTGAATGATAAGCACACTAGTGCCAGTGTACAAGAACAAAGGGGACATCCCCAACCGTGGGCAGTACAGATGTATACTCCTGTTACACTGCATGAATGTTCTGAACAGGGTGATTCTGCAGAGTAGTAGAAATTAAGATGGGAGAAGAGCAGTTTGGATTCAGATCAGGGTGCAGCAGAACTGACCAAATGTTTGCAGTGAGATACATAGCTGAAGAAACAAGAGATGAGGAGAGAGTCGAACTGGGCATTTCTAGACTTAGAAAAAGGCCCCAAGAAAGCTGATTTGGGCAGTTCTGTAGTAGTTGTAGGAACCAGAAACATTGGTAGAATTAGTGCAAGCTATGTACAAGGACCCAATAACTCAAATGAGAACAGTGTTTGGTCTCACATAGGGTTCCCAGTGGGAGTGGTTGTGCATCAGAGTTCAGTTCATAGTCCTCTGCTACTTTTACTGGTGATGGACTACATCAGCAAACAGGTTAGAGGGGACAGATCAACAAAGTTGCTGTTAGCAGACAATGTGACATTACAAGCAGAGTCTGAGGAAGTATTTTAACAAAGGTCAGTGGAATGGATGTACAACTGAAGGCACATGGGTTGAAACGGAGTACAGATAAGACAACTGTGATGGCGACAAATGAGGGAAATTAGAAGAAGCTGAGAATTGAAATAGGGAAAATAGTAGAACAGATTAACAGCTTCAAGTATCTGGGAAAGGTGGTTGACGAGAAGGGAGGTCTGAATGATAACGTTAAAGCTAGGATCAGAGGGACTTGCAGAGAACTGGCACTGAATGCCAGGGTAGTGTTTAACAGATGGATGCTGAAGAAGCTGAAAAGTAAGGTGTACAAAACAGTGATGTGACAAGTACTAATGTATGGCATAAAACCTGGGCAGTACAGGCAGAGAAGTTGAGGAAGCTAGAGGTGATAGAGATAAAATGCAGTTTATGAACAGGTGAACACTCATCCACCTACGTAACTGAATAAAATACTTGAAACTTCAACAAGACACCTTTATTCTTCCCACAGGGAGGGTATCAGAGAGAAAGTCTCCTAGATCCGCTAGCTAATGTGATTTTATCTGGAACAATCCATTATACTCTGTTTCAAGTCTTTGTTACGGGATGCTCCAACTGCAACAAAAGAACACCCTTCCCAGAGGAAGGACAGCTGGCCATTTTCTAGTCAGTTAACACTGCCCAGCTGCTCCATCATTTCCTTGGTGACTAGTTGATTCCATGTTGCTGGCAGCTCAACCAGTTCAACCAAGATTTAGTTGGACTTTAATTATTCTAGATCACTGATGGATGCTAACATGAAGAAAGAAGGGATTACATGTTAAATGTGGAACTGCCATACTTGATACACTGTTGAGTTGTGCAGGGGCAATTGCTTAACTAGTCTAGCGAGGCAGAGGAGACACCAAGAATGAAACAATTTTGCAGGGCAGATAGCAACAAAGTGTCTTAGGAGTTTAAAGAACAGACATGAAACCACTCTCCAATTACAGTTAAATGTGAATGTAGACAGGCAGTAAGTATAAATCACTGTCAGTTTATGGCATTTATGTCGGCCATGTTGCATATTTGATGAGAATTGATAGAAACCCCTATATTCCACAAGCTTCTTGTGTTTAACACTCTTCACAGCTTTTGAGAGAGGACTGAGTACTGTTACTGGGCAACAGCTGCTTAAATTGCCGGGGCCACATAATTTCTACAAAAGGCTTACTATAAGCTTCCTTTGACTTAGATGGAATAGTGCTCTCCTTTAAATTCATACAATAAGCTTAGTAATGCATACAACCAAGATGACAGAAGCCAATTTTAAAATTGTGAATGGGATGCCATCTGCTCAGGTATGGGCTTGCCTTTCATTTTGAAGAACAGTCCACTGACTTGCTATATACTAATTTCACTCAATGAAAATTTACCAATACAATCAGGGAAGTGGAGTGAAGCTCCAAAACAGACAGCAAATGTTCCAAGAAAATATTCCTAAATGCAGTCAAAACCATAAACATATCATCTTAACTAATTATGCGTATTTATTGTATTTCATACTTTGTGAAAAACTTCTGTAATTCTACACATTAATAATCAACTGTATTTTCTGCTCAGAAAGCTCAGGCTATAGCTGAAAAGGGTCTTCTTGGCCTTTACATGCATGTTATATATATACATATATATATATATATATATATATATATATATATATATATATATATATGTATATATATATATATATATATATGTATATATATATATATATATATATATATATATATATATATTATATATACTCAAAATACAATATCAATGTTTTTATTAAGGTGCTGCCAGTTTTTTTGGATGCCATGTTAAACCAAGGCTTGATGTGTTGGCAGCTCAGGTGTATGTAAAAGATCCCATGGCACCTATTGAAAAGAGTAGAGGTTCTTTAATCAACACAACATAAAACATTTATATATTTACAAAATACACATATTTACAGGTACACATCTACACATTCCAATATACCATCATCATTATTATTCTTTCATAACTGACCCCCACTCCTCCTTCTACAACCATAATCTAATTTTTAGCATATCAGCCAAAACACATTTCCCATTTAACAAAATTTCATTCAATCTTTCTATAAAATCCATATTACATGAAATAAATTATCTATCCTTCTCACAAATTCTTTCTTGCTTTTATAATATCCATACAAAATCATATTCATATATTTTGCTATATTGTTTACATCATTAATATTCTCAAAAATTTTCTTCACACAATTTTTTCCAGAGTTTAACAACTCTATTACATTTCAAAAAACATGTTCTGTTGTCTCTTCCTCCTCACAAAATAAACACACTTTCAGTTTTATTTTTATATGGCATATCTTTCATTACCAGCAACTTATTACCAGTCTCCACAGGAAATCATGACATACTGCAATCTTAGTACACCACTTTTTACTTACTCTAACTTTTTTATCTCATCCTCTGGTAAATTTTCATCACATTATTAAACCACATCCTTCTATTCTTTTCCATATCTTCAATTTTCATTTTTCATATTAGTATTTTTTCTTGGCAAGTTTTAATTTCTTCATTTATATAATCACTTCTTATTATCATCTCTCCGATGTTTGTACTCATATTTAAACACTTTCACTACAAAATTCTCATTTGCTTAATTTACCCACTACAGTACTCTATACAAGTTTAAAGAAGGAAAATAAACAGAATTTAATAGCCTCAATCCCCCTTCATCTTCACTCATATACAATACACGTCTTTTCAATGGATTTAATCTTGAACCCCATATGAAAAAAAAACATTCATTGCACAATTTCTTTTTCATATTTTTCTGGGATCATGCGACATATCTACCATTTCCCATAAAGACATAATTCACTGGATAAACCTTTTTCTTCAATGCAAATCTAGAAGTCCTCCATATAAGACATGTGTTTCATTTCTTTTTGAAAAATCTGCTAATGCTTCATAACTACATATTTTTTCACAAATTTTATCCCTAACAAAGATATCTCATTCACCAAAAACTACACCCCTCCAATATTGATATCATCCAAGCCCTTACTTTTATCTTTTAAAATGAAATGGGAATGACCTTGAAAAACATCAAGTTAGACAAACCAACACTTTCTTTATCCAGATGTAAGTCTTGGCAACCACAACTATATCATCTATATATGTGAACACTACTGGAATCAACACTTGCTAGATATGTGATGTAAAAAGATCTTTCATTTTATAAGCTAAAGTACTCATTATCATGTTCATTACTAATGCAAACAATATCCCCACTCATGGGACATCCTTGTCTTATACAAGAAAAATGTTTCTTTACTCAGTTAAACATTCAATAACACTCTCATTCTATTATTTTGATATGCTGACATCCACCCTTTCCTAATTCTATTTTCTATTCCATACTTTTCCATAACATCCCACAAAGCATCATGTCCTACTTTAACAAATGCCTTACTAATATCACCTACCATACATTTTGCATCTTCTATTTTACTGATATTATCTACAATTTCTCGAACCACCAATAATTATTCCTGGCATCCCTTCCCTTTTATACTATATATATATATATATATATATATATACTTTCTTTCATAATGTCCTTCATCCTTCCTTCCTTCCATCCATCCACAACTCCTTTTTTTCCCGTAATTCTCTTCTATATTATTTAATGTGATAGGTCTCCAATTTTTAATTTCATTCTTTTTATCTTGCTTCCATATAAATTTCAGTATTCCAGTGCATAATTCTTCCTAAACCAACCCTTCTTTCAACCATTCATTCAAAATATTTACAAAACCCTCTCTTTGCCAATCCCTCAATTTCATGGACATTTCATACCCTTTACCATCTTGACATGATACAGAATCAGCATTTACATTCTTAAGTACTTCTTTCATTTCACAAATAGAAATTTATTTTTCAAATTCTACCATAACTCATTAATTGTTTCTACTTTCCATTCTCTTTCATTTTCTTTTTACTTGTACACATTTTCTGCATGCTGTACGACAAAACTCAATTTGCTCTTGTATATTTTTACATCTTTCCATTTTTCATTTCCCTCATTATATTAATACCCTTCTTTACTATTTTACCTAAATATGCAGACACCTCCTCCCTTTCTCCCTTGTAAATAAATCTCTCTGCTTAAACAGTAATGACTTATTTTTTTTCTTGATGTCTTTTACATACTTCCTTTTCCATACCATAATACTCTCTTCTATTCATCTCTAAATTGGACAGTATACTTTTACACATTTTTCCATGCTTCACCTGCTCTTCCTTTCTTGTATCATAGGTTCATAGGTGTGTAGTACACTAAGGGCCCTGGGGCCTTTACAAGCCTGGCCCATAGGATTACCCTAGCATCGTGCCACCTGACCTTAGTTCCCAGTGCCTCTGTCGAATAAAGCCACTGGAGTGATCTCTGGGGTGAATATTCTATTTTCCATCCACTCATCAAAATTTCTCTTGAAGAGGGCCAGTGAGGTGCGCTCTGCTTGACATACATGTATGAGAAGTCTATTCCATAGCAGGGGCAGTCTCTGGGTTATGAACCTGTCCCTCCAGCATGTTCTGTTGATTGTGGTAATGAGTTTGAGGTCTCTAGAGCATGTGGTGCGGAGGGATTGGGATTTCTTTAAATGTAGCATTTCTAACAGAGCTGGGTCAGACATGGTTTTGTAAGTCAGGCAGAGATCGCCGCTAAGTAGGCGAGATGAGACAGAGAACAGCTGGAGTTTTTTTAGTCTGTCCACATAGGACAAATGTTTAAGGCCTAGGATCCTTTTTGTGAAGTAGTTTTGTGGCCTCTCCAGTTGTTGCAGGTGTTTAGTAAGGTACATGCCAAATGGGGCATTTTATTCAATGATTGGCCTAATGAAAGAAGAGTAGAGGGAGACAATGGCCTCTTTCTTCCTGGATACAAAACCTTTAGTAATGAGATGTGCAACACAGAAGGACTTTCTGACCACAGTGGCAATGTGGTAGTCAAAAGAAAGGTTGCTGTCAACCTGTGTTCCCAGATCTCTTATAACTCCTTCTGTGTTCATTGGACTACCATTGATGCAGTAATTCATGGGAACCAGGTTTTTCCCAACAGGGTTGACAACATTTTTTGGCATTGAGCTTAAAGCCATGGTTCTGACACCAATCGTTGGTCTCAGTGAGGCCTTTCTGTAGGATGGCAACATCACTCGTGGAGTTAATAATAGCTCCCAACTTGCAACAGTCTGCAAATTTTGTCAGCCAGAGTCCCTTTGTGTGGGCCTGGACTTGAGAACTAGGTACCAAACAGGAGAGGACCCAGGACCGAACCCTGTGGGACTCCACTAATGACTGGTCGGCAGTCTAACTTGGAATCAGCTACTTTCACACTGTGGGTTCTACTTGTGAGAGTTTGCAACCCACCTAGTGATATAAGGGTTGATGCCTAGCTTAGTGAGTTTTTCTACGATTCCTGAGTGGGGAATGGTATCAAAGGCCTTGGCCAGATCAAGGTAGGCTGTATGAACCCACCTTGCCTTCATCCACAAGTCTAGTGACTGACTCAATCTTATCAATGATAAAAACACACACTTTTATACTTTTTTTTAAATTCAAACCACCATTCAGACAATTTTTATACAATTACTTCATGGTTATATGATCCCTCCATAACTACAATGCTTCCCACTCTTCAAATTCATCCCATAATTTTGCACTTATTCTTTTTATTCCCTTTCCTATTTTAATATACTAATTTTCTTCCATCAACTCCATCCATTTTGCTAAACGATCTGAAAAACCTGTTTCTACTGTATCACCATCTGTTATACTCAAACATTCCAAAAGTGAAAAATATATCTATTTCAGATCCAACTGCCCCTCTTCTGTTAAGTCCACTGGCTTTTACTCTACACAGTTAACTTACCACATTTTATCACTTCTTGTATTTAACAGTTTTTTAAATCACAAAGCCTCCTGCAATAATAATTTTCATGTTAACCACCATATAATCTAATATTTGATAAAACAAATTTTCTTTTTCCTTGCCATTTGCATATGTTTATAATGCTATAATTCTATAAATATTATCTTCACCTCACCTCCACAACAGTTAACATTACCATCCTTACCAATGTTAAAACTAATATTTTCAAAATTTTTAACACAATACAGCCCTCCAAGAACAACATTCACTTCCTAAATTCCACATTAATACCACACATTTTTTTCTGTTTGCAATCTTTTTTCATTTCTCAGGAATCTTACATCCTCTATAAGAATATCTATATCAAATTTAGCACAGCATTCCAGTATACCTATCCTTCTACCATTATTACTACTACTATTCACATTTATTGAAAGTACTCTTAAAAATTTTCCTTTTACTTTAGGTTTAAGGGAAGTGCGTTAAATTTTTGTTTTCATATTTCTCGCTCCTTCCCCAAGTGAGTGGAGTATGTTTGTTGGGATAATTAATTGATTTGTTAATTAAAGTTAATTGAAATGGGAGGTATAAATATGAACAATGTGGAAGGCTCGGTGATCTGAAGTAGTCCTGGTGTAAAAGGACGAAAACGCGGTGAAACTGTTAAGCGTTAATTTCAATAAAAGGACCTGCCTACTCCACTGAAGAGCTGTGTTTGTGACTTACAAGTCTCGACCCTTTTGGTGCCCTGGTTGTGTGCATTTTGTTTGTTTGGTTTCTGAGTTTCTTGAAGGTGCCGTTTTCCTCTGTTTTACTGTGCCTCTCATTTTTAACTTTCCCAATATCAAAAACTGACTTAACACATACAAGAAAAATAATCTTTAACATCTTTTAACTCAATTTCAGTGTGAAACTGAACAAACAGATTTAATAGAGTAGTTTGCCTGGAAAATATACATTCATTTCATGGGTGACCATCCTTTTTTTCCACAATGAAACAAAAATCTTTCCATTAAGTCTTCAGTCTCAAATGTTAAGTCACAAAATATCTCTTTCCACAAATGAATCAAGAATCTAATGTTTTTTTTCAAAACCCAAAGATAATACTAAATTATCCCAAATAAAATATTTATTTCTTCTTTCTTATCTGAGCAAACCTTTTTGCTTTTTACTAATGTTTATAGCACTGCTTGCTCTTCCAACTGCATCAGCACACAGCTTTCCATATTGCATCCCACCTGTAACCTTATGTCCATCCAACTCACGACTCTTTTCTGTCCAACTCAATATCCATTTTGAAAACCCTTTCCTCATATCTGACCATGAAATTTCAGATGTTCAAATCAACCATTTTTCATCAGGCAAACCTCCACAGTAATTTCAGTTACAACTTCTTCAAAATCCTGAGGTTTAATGTCAGTTAGATGCTATTTGCACTATCCACTCACTTTTCAACCGTTTTCTCTATGACTGACAGAACTGCACTATTACCAACAGAGCAAAACTCTTCCTGACCAGCTTCCCCTAGCTGCCTCAATGCCAGGAAGAGAAACAGGAAGTGCAGCAGCAAAGACATTCCCCCTCATAACAAAGGAAGTTCCTTGATGCCCTGGCCAAATTTCTCCTTATAATATAAATATCATCTTGAGTTTCCCCTGAAGAGAGGCCAGTAACCTAGTGGGACCAACCTGGTCAAAATAGGATAAATAAAATAAAAATGAAATACACACACGCATACACACACACACATATATATACAAAATAATATAGCATTATTCTTAAGGTACTGCCATTACAGTACTCTAGTAGAGTTTGCAGACTACTGCTAAGAACGTAGAATGTACAATGCTATGGAAGGCTAACCATATTTACAGTAGCAGTTGCATACAGATTCTGTGTGGAGATGTTCTTTCAGAGGGTCCATAAATGTTTAATGCTTTCCTGGTATTTATCATCAATAGGCAAGTTGCACCAAGTGGCAAAGATTGGGGCCCTGACAGCTTGCAAGATAATAAACTCATCTTCTGTTTGAAGTTTGCATTAGTGGGAGGCAGTAACTTAATTTTAGTATCACAAGGATTACTGCACTTGGGAGAAATGTTGCTCTTTTGGGCAGTGTGTGCCATTTTGCATTTTCAAGCAGTTTGCAGTTCTGCCTCTGTAGGTCTAACTAAAAGAATGAATCTGCAGATCTTATTCTCTGTGTCTGTTCTACGGGTATTATGCCCTGAATGTCTTACAAGAAAAAGGAGGCCATAATCAAGTCTGGGTATGAGTGCATATTTGCAGCAACAGCTAGGTGGTACTAGAAAGAAGATGATTGGTTTTGTAACATGGTTTTAATTCAGCCAGGACTTCATTAGTGATATTGTTTGCGTATGCAGTAAAGGACAGGGAAAGAACAAGTAAAGACCTACATATTTCTGTTTGGTGACATTGTGAGGGATATTCTCTCTGTAATCTGATGAGAGACCGGAAGGAATGACAGGGACTTTCTTGGCTGTGAAGACCATAACATTGAGGATAATTAGCAGCTTGTTAAGAGTACAGCTGGGTGAAGTTATCATGTAACTTGTTTTGCAGGTCAACATAGTTTGGACTGGCTTGAAATAGAAAAATATCGACAAGTTATGATTTGGAAGTTTCAACTGGAGATTATTTAAGGGGGTCTAAGATAGATCCTTGAGGCACTCATATGCCAAGAGAACAAATAGCGAAGGTAGAGTTATTGCACAAACTTGGGAGACTCTGTATTTAAGATGGCTCTAAAAACAGCAAACTGTGTTATTGCTACAGCTGAATCTTTAAAGTTTATTGATAAGCAGATTATGGTGAACCATTCAAAGGTCACTGTTGTATCAACAAAGTGCCATGATATAAAAGTGTCATTCGGGTTGCAGTGAATGGAATCTGTTGATACTAAAGGGCAGTAAATGTATCAAAACATTATGAAAGCAATACTGTGCATTGCACAGGAGGCCATACCTAATAATGTGGTTTAGTAGCTGCTTGGAGAATAGGTGTCAAATATTTTTGTGATAGAATATAGAAATAGGTCTAAAATTGTTTATGTCACTGGGTGAAGTGACTTTAGGAAGAGAAATTTCTACAGGACACTTGAATGCTGAAGAAACAGTGGTTGATGACAGTGAGAGACTGACTATATGAGAAGTTCAGCTTTTTTTCAGCAGCCAGTCAACAGTTAAAATGCAGTTTACTGTATTTGGCACCTGAGTTACTAAGTTTAAGAGGAAAGGACTTGGTCTGCTTAATTAATACTTGGGTGAAGTGGAATGTTGCTGCAAAAGAGGTTGGTGGTATAACTGTGGGAAGAAGTATATTCCTGCTAAGATATGGTGGGATGGTTAGAAGGAAAGTTAATTATGTCCTTATGGTAGACTCTAAAAACTGTGCATACTCATTTGCAAAAGTGGAGCAGTTTGTGCTTGTTGGTTCATTCTGGACGGAAGAGGTCTACTGATTGTGCCTGTCAAATATTTTTGCCAGTTTTCATTTTGTTTCTGCCTTTAAAGTATTGGTCTGCAGCATTCATAACTACTCTGGTTGCTTTTCTTAGATTAAGGCAGGTTTGATGTAGTTAAGTGTTAAGATGTCCCCTTTCCAGGACTTCCATACATGATGTCCGATTCCAATTATGTTTTTAATTTCTACTGTGAACCACAGACATATCTATGCACCAAGTCTTCTTTTTATCAGTTGTTATGTATCCTGAACTGTGAAATGTTTATTAATGAAGTACTCTAATGCTGTAGAAGTTTCATTCATAGCACAGAAAGAAAACCACTTACAGTTTTAAGTAGAATGTTAAGTGTTGGTAATTTATCATTGGGATTGATCTTCCTGTGACTGTCTGAAGCTGGTGATGAATCACTAAAGAATGACCTTCATGTGATGATTATATGAGTTTGTGTTTAGAATGACCATGTTAATTTAATAGGTGACTGGTCACTTAGAGAATTAGGAAATATTCAGCGAGAAGACATCTGTGTTCCATGTTAAATTTTGTCCAGTGTGAAGCTACTACCTGTTTTCATATTAGGTACAATAGGTGACTAAATTATTAGTACCAGACCGAACAGAGAAGTTTTCCCAATAGCACTAAAGACTGAATGCTGTGCATTGCAATTTGTATACTTGTCACTACGGAACTTGGAGGAGTATGACCACTTAAGGTAATATGTCTAAATATCCAGTAAGAACTGTTATCATTTTTACTGTGGGATATAATGCAGTTCAAAATGGCAATGGAGGTATTCTTTTTAATAAGGCTCCTCCAACACATCCAGTTCCTGAACTATCGTCTTTATAAATGACCTGTTATGAGTAGAGAGGAGGCAAAAATCATCTTTTATTGAGGTTGCATGTACTGAGAGAATATGAGAGTTTTCTGTTTATAAGCCATGCAACAGACTGCATGAATTTAGGAAGGTCATTTTTGCATCTTTGTTTTAGATGGGATTAGTGACGGAGTGCTGGGTTTTGTAGATGTGGCTTTGTTCAAGCATCCACAAATCTGAGTTGTAGAGGCCCTGGATTTGTTTGAGGGCCGACAGTACAAGTTATGTTGACTAACAGATAATAGAGTCTTGACAGCAGACCTTTACATTTTGTTATAAAGTTTGGAAGGTCCTGCAAGGGTAAGACTTGCTGCATAAACTTTCTACTGACATATGATCATTCAACAGAAGGTCTGTCCTTATTTATGCATAGGGAGATTGTTTTGGGTAGCTTTTTTCACATAAGTAGTGAAGAAGTATTATTTCAGTAATATACAGACAGCAAGTTAATGCTACTGTAAGTATGGCTCTGATTCACTGGTATTCCAAGGACAATGAGTCTTATGATTGTTCACGTCTTGCCAGAACCTTTCCTCAGGCCGCACCTCCTTGTTTAGGAGGCCCACAGCAGTCAATCTCATTGTAATTTGTGTGCATAACCATCCGGTCATGCAGCTTACATTTAAAGAAAGATAGTAAGTTGCACTGTTTAAGTTTATTCCAAATGTTTGGGAGGAGTTGGGCTATTAACCTGTTATTCCACCATGCTTTATCTGTTCATGAAGACTTATTTCTCTGATTCTAGTACTGACAGATATATTGGACTTTCAGGGAAACAGGAGGTCTAGGACTATCAGGTCTCTAACTGCATGGTGAGTGAGACAGAAATAGTCTCTCAAAAGTCTATAAGGCAAAAAGTAAAGGGAAAGAACATCCAGCCTCTCTGGGTAGCTCAAGGACTTTAGGCTTTTGAGCTTTTTTGTTAGAAAACTTTGGGGTGTTTCAATTATTTGATGTTTAGTGGATAACTGGTCTGGTCAATGCTGAGTATAAGGCAGTGATTACCTTTTTAGATCTTTGACAATTACCAGGGCTAAAATAAAATGATTGCCTGAGAACTTATCGCATGATGGTCAAAAGCCAGAAAGCTATCAACCCAAGTACCTAGATTTCTAACTATATTTTTGCTGTAGTGGTGTGCTGTCTATATAGTATGATGAGTGGAGGGGTTGTCTATCAAAAGTAGTGATAAACTTTTAGTTCAAGACCCATTTTTAGCACACAAAGAGTTTACTAGGGAGAGTTCATTTTGTTACTTATATGGGCATTGTTGTAAGTAGAACATTAGTAAGCATGGATATTGTGAACTATCAGGTTTAGAAGCAAAACTGATCTAAATGCTAAGTATATGACTGCAGAGATTGGGTGTTGGTGAAAGTAGCTGTAAGAGTTTAGAAAAGATGAGTAGATGACAGGTTGTTCAATGGTTATTAAGCATGTCTGGCACCTAGGCTCGATAGTGGAAAATAGCCATACAATCTGAGATGCAAGAAAATGAAGGCAAACTTTTCAATGTTGCAGTTATCTGCCAGTTAGATTGCCTGGGAAAAGGGGTACAGCTTTTTTATGAGACACAACCAGGCTGCCTTTAAAGCTAAGTTATAGACAATTATCTGCCACCTAAGCTGTAAAGAGAGGGGACACTGTAATGTCAGAGTTATCTGGGTGTTAGATGGCTAAAGTTTATGAAATAGTTACCTACAGCTTATCTGCCACCTAAGCTTAGGAATAGATGTATTAATGAAATACAGTCTAGCCGCTAACTTTGAAAAGAAAGTAGCAGACATAGATACATAGATAGATAGATGGATGCAGTTTTAATTGCTCCTTAGACTGAGAAAGGAAAGTAGAGCTAATTACATGGATCACACCCAACTGCCACTATGGTTGTGTAGGAAGGGATAGGGATAGCTTAGCTAACTGCCACTTAGGCTATGCAATCTAACTTGCCTGCAGATGGAGGCAGCTCCCCTACAAGATGAACTGCAAACAGGTTGAACACAGGAATGGGTCAAGGATATGTGTACACGGCAAGTAGATAAAATACTTACAGTCTACCACAGACTAATAAAGACAGGAGAGAAAGCAGTCAGCCAAATGGGTAACAACCAAACTACCACTTTGGGTGTGCATACAAAGAAAAGGATGGCCCAAGCCTGACTGCCACTTAGACTGTGCAATCTAATGGATCAAGTTAAAGTAGGAAAATAATCTACAGACAAAGAGACCTGTAGTACAGTTTGTCTGATGGATTAAATAAACGGGCCAAGGATAAGTATAACAAAGTCTATATGTAACTTGTGTTAAGGGAGAAGAGGGAGACAGTACAGCTGTGCAAGTAAACTTACCATACGAGTAAACATCCAAAATAGATCACTGCTGCAGCAGGCAAAGCTCAGTACTGAGGTTAGATAGTAGTACTGTGTGTTTTTGTTTTACCAGGGTAAGGACATTCAATTCTGCACACCTAGCAATGACCACTGACCTTTTTCAGGTCTCTAGCCTCCCTTCTTTAGTTTACATGAAAGCTCTGAAGGGCTTGGAGCTGAAACCACTGTTTTCTCCCAGCCTAGCTCAAGCTACCAATAGTCTGAAAACATGAGAGTTGCACTTATGCTTTGGACATTGGTCGGCCATATCTTAGGCAGGCTATAACTCTCTTTAAATTGCCCCAAGCCTTTTGGGTTTCTAATGCCATGACGGGAATGGACCTCATTCCTAAGTCAAAGTATGATTAAAGTTCATGAAATTAGTACTGTTTTAGTCTTAGATGTCAACCAAAAGTGCTCTTCGCAGCACCCGCAATGTGCTCAGTAATGACTCCTCCTACAATTTGTAAGGGTTTATATGTATTGGCAAAATATCTAAATAGGAGTATAGATTCTTGTTTACAAGACCTGTTGCTCCTACTGTTATTGGAACTCTCCGGGTATTTTTCTTCCACACTGCTCTCGTTTCTGCCTGCAGATCTTGATAATTTATGACTGTGTGTGTCTCTGTACGCAAGACACTGCAGTCACTGGTGTGGTGATTTCAATGATCAATGCTACTTTTGTTTTATTTTCACTGAGCATTATATTTGGTTTTCTAGCATCTGTTTTTTGAACTGTTGGTAATGGCTGATCCCCATGTGATGTGAACTTCATCATTTTCTATGATACTTTGTGGCTCATGTTTTCAGTGTTTTTCAGCCAGTTCAATACAGTAATGTTTGCACAATCCCCAATGCAACAGTCTTGCCACATTATTATGGCTTTCAGTATACAGTCCTTATGCAATTAGTATGCACAACCAGCAACAAGGTGTGCAACTGTTTTCAGTTCGGCTTTACAAACCTACCTTTCTCCAACATGTTCAATGGACTTTGTAAACCAGCATGTACATAACCCACTGTCTCCGGATATACAGCTTATGTGATGTAATGGGAGGTTGGTATAATGATTAAGGTTGTTTATCTTACAAACACAAGGTGCAAGATTTGATTTTTACATGAAGTAACTGGCTACGCTTAAAATGGCCCAGAAGGACAAGTAATCTAGGAACCTATGAATATCTGTCAGGACACAACCAATATCTTGAGAGTGAGATGTAGAGCAAAGAAACTTGGAGTGTTAAATCCTAGTTACTTAATGGTTGTATAAGAAGGGAAGGCTAACAGTATAATGCTGCCATACTGCAGTGAATTGTATGCACAATATGTAGTCTGCTACTCAGTGAGAAATATGAATATGGGTTATGTTAGGTATAGACCAAGTTCTATACCATCTGGTGTATGCTAAATATGTGCTGAATTCTATACTGTCTGACAAATAGCGGTGAATTTCAGTAGGGATAGAGTACCTGAAGTGCGGTGGATAGGTTATATTATTAGGCAGCAAACAGTTTAGAGGATACGTAAAACAAAACTTGCTATTGCAGTGATCTACATACCCCCAGGTAAAAACATCCCCATACTTGAGCAGTTTCTTTCTTGGATTTCTAGATCAGTTCCCTTTGAAACTGATCATCTTTGGGAATATGAATATTGACTGGAACCTTGTTAATATTGTCACCCCTAGCTACTCTATAAACCTTTATGGCTTTACCCTGCTGATCACCTTGCCCACGCACTGGCAAAAAAATTCACATCCAATCCCCACAGTGCTATCATAAACCTCCCACCCTAACTCCCTTAGTAACCACCTCCCTACCACAGCAGTAAGACACTCTCCCAATCTTAACAAGAGCCACCAATACAGAGAGTCTCACAACCTTAAAATCTACAACCCTGCCATCCTAAACAAATTACTCTCCACTGTAAACTGGTCATTCCTACACACATTACCCTTTGATGAGGCTGTCCAAAGCTTCAACAATATATTCCTAGAAACCCTAAACACCCTGGCTCCCAGCAGAAAAAAATAGGCTAAAATGTAATTATGCACCATGGCTAAACCAGGCAATTCAATCACTTATGAACAGAGAGAGTGCCTGGAGAGCATGGAAAAAAAAAACAACTCAACTTTCCACCTGAACTTGTATAATCAGCTTCCAACCAAACAAAAAGGCAGGTTCTACTGGGCAAAAATAAATTTTATCAAAAATCTCTGAGCAATCCACATTCCAACCCAAAGAAATTCTGGCACTCAATAAACAAATTACTATCTCCAGGGAACCCTTCTTCACCAAACTCCTTCCCTAACAAACCTTCAAGTGAAACTGCAACTCTACATAACTTTTTCATTAAAACAATAGAAACACTTACTAAACCAGAAACTCTCGATATTACGACTCCATCTCCCACCTCATGTCTTCCCTCATTCGCCCCAGCACCTGTACCAACTCCCTTCAACAGATCACTTCTTAAACTCAAACCCTGTTCTCTATCAGCCGACAAACTCCCTCTGTTATTTCTCAAACATGCAGCCAGATCCCTAGCATACCGTGTACCTATAGATTCATCCAAGAAAACACAGTACCAGATATCTGGAAAGATTTCTGCATAATACCTCTCCACAAGGGAGGAAATTCTATTCAGGTCTATTGCCTCACTATCCCCCTATCCAAGATACTGGAAAAATGTATACACAGACAAATACTAAACTACCTCTTACAGCCAAACCTAATTACACCCACACAGCACGGTTTCTGACCCTCGCACAGTACTATCACTGCCCTTCTATCTTTCACACACAACACTGCCCAAGCCAGAGATAATAACTTGTATCAGCTCTATTCCTCGACCTATCCAAACCATTTCATACAATTTCCCTTCCCATCCTCCTAAACAAATTTTCCAACCTACAACTCTACCTCCACTATCTCCTGGTTTAACAGCTACCTCTCAAACAGATATCAGTCCATCAGATGGCAAACGTTCTTTTCCCCTTTCTGTCTTGTTGAGCCCAGAGTTCCCCAGGGCTCTATCCTGGGCCTCCTACTTTTTAATATAGTTACAAATAACCTCCATGTCTCCTGCCCCCACTCTACCTTAATACAGTATATTCAAATGGTTCCACAATTATTAACACCTCTGACAATATATAAAATCTCCACACCATCACAACAATTTCTGCACCTAGTAGAACAATAGCTAACTCAAAATAACCTGCTTCTCAACCCCAGAAAGACCAAGCGTCTCTTTTTCCTTCAAAAAACTTCGATCCAGCTAAAGAAAACTCATCCTTAGATAATACAATTATCACTGCTGACTCAGTCATCAAATTGCTTGGCGTTACTATAGACTAATTAAAATTCGACCTACATATCTTAAACTGTATCAAAAAGTCCAATCAAAAACTACGTCTTTTATACTGCAACAACAAATATATACCTAACAAATCTAGACCTTTACTGGCTCAAACATTTATTCTACCATCCCTGCTGTATGCAGCTCCGATACTTACTAACCTCCAAAATAATCTCTTAACCAAACTAGAAACCACCTATAACAAAATAGCCAGATCTGCAGCTAGTAATAGCTACAAATCCCATTATATATCCCTTAAAAGCTTAAGATGGGCTGAGCTCCCCCACATGCTTCAAAAATCACAACTACAAATTGCACACTGCATCATATACAGCCCCAACTCCTGCCCTGCCCTTACATCCATAATTTCACCCTACACACCCAATCGTGACCTCAGAAGCACACAACAAAACCTACTTCAGGTGACCAATCCAAACATATTGGAAAAATACTTTACAGTCATTTAATTCCATACTCATGGAACAAACGTCCATTGTCCCTTCACTCCGCAATCAAAAGTGGCAAATTCAAAAAGCAACTAAAAATTCATTTCCAGCATGCATGGATCTCCACTTGTCAGGAAATAACCTAATGAATTTTTTTTCTTCTCTGAATCAAATTATCCGCCTAGTATCTGCTATCTAAACTAACCCAGCCACTGGGGATGCACAAGCCAGTGCCTTTCTTTGTGCCGGTCCCAAGCCCGGACAAATGGGAAGGGTTGTGTCAGGAAGGGCATCCGGCATAACATTTTGCCAAATCATACATGCGGACAACAGTCCAGATATACATACCGGATCAGTCGAGGCCCAGGTTAACAACGACCGCCACCGGTACTGTTGGCCAACAGGGTGCTGGCAGAAATTGGGCTACTGTTGGCCGAAGGAGGAGAAAAGGCATGCTTGAAGGCAGGTAAAGGCTACGACTGTGGTAGTGAGGTTCGGAACTTTGAATGTTGGCAGTATGACCGATATAGGGAGAGAGCTAACTGATATGATGGACAGAAGGAAGGCTGGTATATTGTGTGTGCAAGAGACCAGATGGAAGGGGAGCAAGGCTAGGTGTATCGGAGGCGGGTTCAAATTGTTTTATCATGGTGTGGATGGGAGGAGAAATGGTGTAGGGGTTATCCTAAAGAAACAGTATGCTAAGAGTGTTTTGGAGGTGAAGAGGGTGTTGGATAGAGTGATGTTTATGAAGCTGGAAATTGATGGTCTAATGATGAATGTTGTTAGCGCATATGCTCCACAAGTTGGGTGCGCGATGGATGAGAAAGAAAAATTTAGGAGTGAGTTGGATGAAGTGGTGATGACTGTACCCAAGGGTGAGAGTGTGATGATTGGAGCAGATTTCAATGGGCATGTTGGTGAAGGGAACAGAGGGGATGAGGAAGTAATGGGTAGATATGGTGTTAAGCAAAGGAATTCAGAAGGTCAAACGGTAGTGGAATTTGTGAAAAGAAGGGACATGGCTGTGGTGAATACGTATTTTAACAAGAGGGAGGAGCATAGGGTGACGTACAAGATTGGAGGGAGATGCACACAGGTGGATTATATCTTATGCAGAAGGGCCAGTCTGAAGGATATTGGAGACTGTAAAGTGATGTCAGGGGAAAGTGTAGTTAGGCAGCATAGGATGGTGGTTTGTAGGATGACACTGGTGATCAAGAAGAGGAGGAGGAGTGTGAGGGCAGAACCAAGGATCAAATGGTGGAAATTGAAAAAGGGTAATTGTGAGGTGGAGTTCAGGGAAGAGTTAAGACAGGCACTGGGTGGCAGTGAAGAGTTACCAAATAGCTGGTTAACTACAGCAACGCTAGTATGGGAGATGGCTAGAAAGGTGCTTGGTGTGATATCTGGAAGGAGGACAAGGAGACCTGGTGGTGGAATGAGGAAGTACAGGAGAGTATACAGAGAAAGAGGTTGGTGAAGAAGTGGGATTGTCAGAGAGATGAAGAAAGTAGGCAGGAGTATAAGGAAATGAGGTGCATGGCAGAGAGAGTGGTGGCGAAGGCTAAGGATAAGGCGTATGAAGAGTTGTATGAAAGGATTGACGCTAAGGTTGGAGAAAAGGACCTGTACCAATTGGCTAGACAGGGGGGGGACTGAGCTAGTAAAGATGTGCAGCAGGTAAGGGTGATAAAGGATAATGAGGGAAACATACTCACAAGCAAGGAGAGTGTGTTCAGCAGATGGATAGAGTAATTTGAGGGGCTGATGAATGAAGAGAATGAGAGGGAGAGAAGGTTGGATGATGGTGCTGATAGTGAATCATGAAGTGCAGTGGATTAGAAAGGAGGAAGTAAGGATAGCTATGAAGAGGATGAAGAATGGAAAGGCTGTTGGTCCAGATGACATACCTGTGGAAGCATGGAGGTGTTTAGGCAGTGGAGGCTTTATCTAGATTGTTTAATGAAATCTTGGAAAGTGAGAGGATGCCTAAGGAATGGAGAAAAAGTGTTTTGGTACTGATTTTTAAGAATAAGGTTGATGTGCAGAGCTGTAGTAACTTCAGAGGAATTAAATTGATCAGTCACAGCATGAAGTTATGGGAAAGAGTAGTGGAAGCTAGGTTAAGAAGGGAGGTGATGATTAGTGATCAGCAGTACGGTTTCATGCCAGGAAAGAGCACTACAGATGCGATGTTTGCTCTGTGAGTGTTGATGGAGAAGAAAAGAGAAGGTCAGAAGGAGTTGCTTTGTGTCTTTGTGGACTTGGAGAAAGCATATGACAGGGTGCCTAGAGAGGAGTTGTGATATTATATGAGGAAGTCGGGAGTGTCAGAGAAGTATGTAAGAGTGGTACAGGATATGTACGAGGGTAGTGTGACAGCGGTGAGGTCTGTGGTGGGAGTGACGGATGTGTTTACAGTGAAGGTGGGATTACATCAAGGATCAGCTCTGAGCCCTTTCTTACTTGCAATGGTGATGGACAGGTTGCGAGATCAGACAGGAGTCCCTGTGGACTATGATGCTTGCAGATGACATTGTGATCTGTAGGGAACAGGTGGGGGAGACCCTGAAGAATTGGAGATATGCTCTAGAGAGAAGAGGAATGAAGGTCAGCCGGACTTAGTATATATGTGTGCGAATGAGAGGGAAGATAGAGGAATGGTGAGGATGCAGGGAGTAGAGGTGGCGAAGGTGGATGAGTTTAAATACTTGGGATCAACATTTCAGAGTAATGGTGAGTGTGGAGGACAGGTGAAGAAGAGAGTACAGGCAGGATGGAGTGGGTGGAGAAGAGTGTCAGGAGTGATTTGTGACAGACAGGTACCAGTAAGAGTGAAAGGGAAAGTCTACAAGAGGGTAGTGAGACCAGCTATGTTACATGGGTTGGAGACAGTGGCATTGACAAAAAGGCAGGAGTCATAGCTGGATGTAGCAGAGTTAAAGATGCTAAGATTTGCACTGGGTGTGACGAGGGTGGACAGGATTAGGAATAAGTATATTAGAGGGTCAGCCCAGGTTGGAAGGTTTGGAGACAAAGCCAGAGAGGCAAGATTACGTTAGTTTGGACATGTGCTGAGGAGGGATGCAGAGTATATTGGGAAAAAGATGCTAAGGATTAAGCTGCCAGGTAACAGGAAAAGAGGAAGGCCTAAGATAAGGTTCATGGATGTGGTCAGAGAGGGCATGCAGGTGGTTGGTGTGACACAGCAAGATGCAGAGGATAGGAAGAAATGGAAACAGATGATCCGCTGTGGCGACCCCTAATGTGAGCAACCAAAAGAAGAAAAAGATCTGCTATCTAAACTGTCTGCACATATTACTCTCTCTGCAGTTAGTACCTATGCTATTAAAAGCATCTTTGTTGTACTGTCATGATGTTACTCTGAATTGTACATTACATATATTTTATTTTAGGCATTGCTATATTCTTTGTACGTACATAACTTAATGCTAACCAAATTTCTCAAACATATTGCTACTGCATTCTCAAAATACTCTACTTTTGCCTTGTAAATATTCATGTTGTATACTTCTCTGTTTTTGTACTGTTAAGTATCTTACAACTTGAATTATCATAGGAGGTTACTAGGCTATTGGCCTTGAGGCCCTTAAGCCTAGCCAAAAGTTTATCCCATGTTTAGACAAGTCAGCACCCTGATGCCCCTGTCCAGGGACATGGGTGGAATCCCAGGGGTATATTTTCTGTTTCCCATCACATTATCCAGGTTGCGCTTAAAAAGGTTTAAAGAGGTACTCTGCTCAAGGTGGAGAGGGAGTCTATTCCATAGATAGGGGAGTCTCTGGGACACAAATCTGTTCCACAAACAATTCCTGTTGATGTCACAGACTAGGTTGAGGTCACGTGTGCGAGTTACTTGAGTGGAACTTGACTTGCGGATATGCAGCACTCTCATCATGTGGTCCATGATTGCCTTTTATGCCAGACAGAGGTCACCTCTGAGGAGTCTGTATGAAACTGAGTAGAGGGATAGGGCTTTTAGCCTGTGTATGGTAGATGTTTGAGGCCCTGGATTCTCCTGGTGAGGAACCTCTATCTCTCTCCAGCTGCTGCATGTGATTTGTGAGGTACATGCCGATAGGGTGTTGTACTCAATAAGGGCCCTTATAAGGGAAAAATACAGGGATGTAATGACTTCCTTGTCCCTGAATGAGATACCATTACTGGGCCTTGTAGAAGGCTTTCCATACAATGGAAGCAACATGGTGGTCAAAAGTCAGGTTGCTATCAACCTGGTGCCCAAATCTCTCACAAGTGATTGTGTGCTTAGGACATTACTAATGTGATAATTTGTGGGGACGTTACTCTCCCGAAAGGGGATGATGATGCATTTTTATGTATTCAGCTTAAGGCCATGTTTCCGGCACCAGTCATTTTCTGAGTCAAACCCTCTTGGAGGATGTCTACATCACTAGGGGAATTGATAGCACACAGCTTGCAGTCATCTGCAAACGTGGTCATCCATAGCTCTCTGGTTTTGGCCTGTATTTCAGAAAAGTGTATCCCAAATAACAGAGGCCCCAAGACCGAACCAGTTTGTTATTGGTCTATTGCTTGAGCTGGCTTCCTCTATTTTGACTATGTAGGTTCTGTCAGTGAGCCAGTTTGCTACCCATCTGGTAACATACAGACTGATGCCTAGTTGAGAGAGTTTATCTATTATGCCTGAGTGAGGAATAGTGTCAAAGGCTTTGGCCAGGTCAAGGTAGGTGGTGTGCACCATCTTCCCCTCGTCCATGGTTTTGGTGACTGACTCAAAAAAGTCTACCAAATTTAGCAGACATGACCTCCCTTGATGAAGCCAAACTGTGTGCGATCAAGTATTTGCAGGTTGCCAATGTATGTGTTAATGAAGTCCATGATGATCTGTTCCATGGCCTTGCAGATCAGGCTAGTTAGGCTGACGGGTGTATAATTTCCACCTTTGTGTAAAGGGATGACAGTGGCTGTCCTCCACTCAGCTGGGACGAAGCCAGATCTCAGGCTTTGGTTGAATAGGGCCGTCTAAATGGTGCTGCAAGTTCCTGCCTGAGTTCACGTGGCATGCAGCCTGGTATGTTATTGGGTCCCAATGGAGGCTGTTTTTTTTGCCTTTGAGAGAGCAATGATGACCTGATCCCTAGATATAAGGATTTTTTAATTACTTTCCTGGAGCTTTTCTCCTCGGGTCTCCGCTGAAAAAGGGCTCTCTGGGCCCAGTTGGACTAACCCAGTTAACAAATGTAAAAACAAATAAAAAAATAAAAAGTAGCAGAATTAAATTAGGAAAGAACTTTTGTTAGCAGTAACAAACTGGAGCTATGTATTAGATACCCTGAAGAACTTGATGGTAGATTTCTAAAGATGTATGTATGTGCGAGTTTGTACAGTGCTAACAAATTGCATCAATGGTGATTAACTGGCAGGGAAAGGAAATGAAACTTACCATAACAGCAGATCACTGCTACTATAGCATAGGCTACATGGATTGTATCCTGCAAAGGATATAACAGCTGGCCAGCGTCCAAAGCATCAGGTCCCTTTCACTTGAACAAACTGTCAGCTTGAGCTGAGGTTATTAAAAAGACAAGTTTAACTGACAAGCCCTTCAGAGTTTTCATGATAACTGAGAGATAGAAGTTAATCCCAGAGAGGACATTGCTATGAAAAAAAAAAAAAAATACATACCCACCCTGGAACATAACGGTAATGGGGGTGGAGGGAAGGGAGTGGTTACTACAATATTCAAATATTTTTTTTTTTTTTTTTACATAAGAAGGAATGTTAAATAATTAGCTTTTGGACATTCTCAAAAGATAAAAGTAAACATGTTAACATATAAGCTTGACAGTTTAAAATCCTGAAAGATAATACAGCAGAAAAATACACATTCTATACTAACATGTTCAAAACTTTCCCAACTTTGTCAGGGCGAATGGGGCTAGGCAGCAGCAATTTTTAGCAGAAGCAGTTTTAGATGGACAATTTTCTTCTGGATCGGCTTCAGAGTTGGAAAACAAATACTTATATGACTGAGGAATTCAATACAACACTGTCAGGCTTCCTGGGGACAGGAGACTGACTGTCAGGCAAACTAGCAGCAGTGAGAAAAACATTCTCTAAATCAGACAAATCAGGAAGAACAGGTGCAGACTTAGGCATATCCAACTGTAACAAATCATAATACATTTTCTGCACAATAGGAATTTATTTCTGCTCCCAATGAAAACCCTTTCATCCCGAGTCTCAGAAAAAGAAAAATCTTTAATAGGGGAATCAAACTATACTTCACTCAGAATGAAAATGTTCAGATTTCACAGAAACTCCTGAAGTATCTTCATCCCCTACAATGTAGGCATTCATGTCATATCTCAAACCACCACAACATAGCTCTATACACCCTAACCCAGGACCCACCAATGGTAACCATCACCCCACATCTATCAACAGAAATACCCATAAGTCACTATAAATTGCAAACCTAAACCTCCATAGCATCAAAAATAAGATCTCAGACTTTCACTCTTGGGTCACTCACCAACAACCAGATATCATAGCAACCACTGAGACCTGGGTAAAACCCCACATTAAAGACTCAGAATTTCTCCCACCCGGCTTTCAAACAATAAAGTTAGACAGAGCCCAGAAAAAAAAGTGGCAGTGCAGCTCTCTTCTGTTTTCCAGCTCCCACAATCTTATCCCATTTACTAATAACATTCCAGAGTTCTCACATGCAGAAATCCTCATTTATTTCCAAAACATAAACAACAAGAAACTCTGTATAGTAGCCCTCTACATACCCCCCAGAAACAACATTCCGATACTTGATATCCTAGCCTGGATTTCCACCAAAATTAAAAATAAGACGATCATACTAGGCAAGAAAAATATCAACTGGTTTCAACTAAACTCTAACCACACATCCTCTAACATCAATCTGTTCAACAACTTCATCCAGCTTATAGCCTCCCCCACCAGGTAAAGCAAAGAGACAGACAAAGGAACCATCTTGGACTGGATTCTAGTTTCTAACCCCAGCAAAATATCTTCAGCCAGTACACTCCCAAACAGCCTCAGAGATCATCTCCCAGTCTTTATTAAATGAGCCTCCCCATCCAGCCAATGCCAGAATCAATAGAGACAAACAAGGAACCTGTCCTCATTCAACCCAATCACCTTCAAGAATATTCTAAAAGCAATCAACTGGGATTTACTAAAATCCCTCCCTTTAGACGATGCTGTTCAATACCACCTTCATGAATACCCTAAATAGCCTTGCACCTATACATGTACAGCGGATAAAAAATAACCATGCCCCTTGGCTTACCAAATCCACCTGGATTCTCATGCATGCCAGAGACAAAATATTGAAGTTATGGCACGCACACAGAAATACCCCAGACCTTCTAAAATTCAGAGAGCTAGACAACCATGTAAAAAAAAAATTGTCAACAAAGATAAAAAAAGACCATCACTTAAAACTGCAAACCAACCACCAGCAAAATCCAAAGAAATTCTGGACTTCCATAACCTCATTACTTAACCCAGACAAAGAAACAATCCTTGCCCACTACCTGCAAGTCTAGCAACCAGTTTCAATTCCTTCTTTACCAACTCCATAGCTGACATCACAGCAAAATTAAATTTCTGCACTAATCAAACATCCACACTTGAATCCTCTACCCACTCCCCCTCTCATACTCAATCCCATCTCTCAAAATAACATACCACCCACCCCTATTCATCCTAACCTCAACTATAAAACATCTACTACATAAGCTCAAACTCTGCTCTAATGCTCCAGATAATCTATCCTCAGAGTACCTAAAAACTGCCACTGATAGTATCTCTTTCCCTGTAAGCATACTAATAAACCCCTATGTTCCCAAAGTCTCGAAAAAGGCATTCATCCTTCCTCTCCACAAAGGAGGCAAAAATACAAACATCACTAACTTCCATTCCATTGCTATTCTCTCTCCTATCTCCAAAACCTTAGAAAAATGCATCAATTCCCAACTTCTCCAATACCTTCTGGACAACCAAATACGATTATCCTTACAACATGGCTTCAGACTTGGACATAGTACCACCACTGCCCTTCTCTCTTTTATGGAAACTGTAAACAGAGCCCATGATACTGGTAAAATTGTCTCAGCTCTCTTCTTTGACCTAGCCACAGCCTTTGACACCATTTATCACCCTCTTCTAATCTCCCAACTCTCTGCAATCGGTCTGTCCCACCCACCCTAACCTGGTTCTCCAGTTGCTTACATGAAAGACGACAAGCTGTAAGATGGCTTCTCTCCTTTCCTAAACACCACCACTGGCATTCCCCAAGGCTCCATACTTGGACCAGACTTACATAGCATATTCATACAGAACTTCCACTCATCACTAACCAAGGACTCATCATCCAGTACACAGATGACTCCACTATCATCTGCTCTGCTAACTCTGTTTTCAGCTTACTTATACTAACTCAAAATGCCTTTTCCTCCGCAGAATCCTGGATGCATAACAAACATCTTACCCTAAATCCTAACACATCTAAAATCATTCTCTTCACCCCCAAGAAAACAACCCCCTTAAGCAAGACTGACTTTACTATCTTCTCTCTTAACAAATCATTAATAGAAGTGGTTACATACACAAAACTCATTGGGGTCACTATTGACGAGCACATGAAATTTGACCTTCACATACAACAAACCATTCATACAACACACTGTAAACTTGGAACCCTTTATAGGCACAATCACTTCCTAAGCCCCTCCACAAGAAGAACCTTAGCCTCTGCATACCTATTACCTTCTCCTCTACAGCACCCCTCTACTTACAAACATCCAAAACTCCTCTAAAAATAAACTTGAAGGATGCTACAATAAAATCGCTAAATTCGTAACCAACTCCAAATACTCCAACCATCACTGCTCTGCCTTAAAATCACTGAACTGGCTAGAACTACCTACCTGTTCTATTTACAACCAATCACAGCTCACAAAACACTCTTCAATCCCCAAGACTGTCTTGCCCTTAGCTCAACATTCCACTACTACCACCAAAATAGACTCTTTAGATCAGAGGACCAAACGCTCTTACAAGTTCACAAACCTAACCTCCCACCCAGCCAGCTTCTCTGCTCTTACTCTATAGCCAAAACTTGGAACAACTTGTCTCCAACCTTCAGAACAACTCCAAACCCCTCCTTCTTCAAAAGTTCCCTTTTTACCTACCTCTCTTCATGTTGCAAATGTACTTGCACCAAGCCCCCCTAAAATATGTAGGCTTGTTTTGTCTTGACATCATTGTCTTGTGTTGTTTTATGAAAATTGTACCACTGTATGTGGATATCATACTCCATATTAGTTATTTATATAACTACCTGTGATTGTAGAGGCTCATAACTGCTCTATGATGCCCCTTCTTTATGTTCATTTAAACACTTGTATTTACTATTCTCTTGTTACTGAGTGTACTGAATTGTATTACTGACTGTAGAGATCATAGTCACAATTAGCCATGTATTTAGTTATCTAAACCTGATTATGTAGGCTCACTATTGCTCAATGATGTTCCTGCTACAAGTTCATCTCAACTTTTGTATTTATTATTTTCCTTGTGACTGAATTGCATTTCATTGTAATCTCAACTTGTCCTGTTGGAGTTTTTTCTTTTTATTTGGATTGTATTTTATTAGCTATTTGTATTGTATCTGCATCTTGTACTGTGGAGCTTTTCTCCCCGAGCCTCCACTGAAAATGGGTTCTTCTGACCCAATGGACTTTCCTGGTAAACAAGAAGCAAATAAATAAAAATAAATGCCTGCACTTCTGACTGACAATCTGACTCAATGGAAGCAGGTTCAACGCAGTACTATTCATCATACACTCTTTTGGACACTGCAGTGAAAAATATATCTAACATTTGCTTTTACATACTTCAGTCAAACTTTGCCTTTTTTGCCAAACTAACAATTGTGTCACTTAACCCTCAGCACCGTACAAATGGTGGCTTATACAAAATTTATCAAAGAAAACATTTTTTGCTGATATATATATAAACTATCTTGATGTGCAGTTTAAGTTGACCATGCATCACTCAGCAAGGGCCATAAGTAACAATGCATACATTAACTATTATTTGTCTGAATTTTTTTCACATACAATGAGTGAATGTTATGGCCCATAGTTGTGAACTAGACACTGCCTCATTCCCTGTGTAGCTGTACATCATGCACAAGCCTGTCAAAGGGGTTGCTCTGTTACTACCATTGGCTGGCAACCATTACCATGGAGGGAGTGATAGAAGGAAGCTGCACTACTAATATCTCTGACTGGCTGTGCTAGCTACACACCAGACCAACACATGATCATGGTGTGCAGAAGGCAACAGGGTCATAACTGAAGGGCACTCCCAGAATCAGCCAAGCAATGGAAATGGGCTTTATGCAGGACAAATACTTGATCCATGACTATATCTGTGTCTGGGATAGGGTGGTGTTTAACTGCTCCTCAGCAGCTCCATGGTGGTTACAGACTCATGTCATTACCCACTGTTCAAATTGGGTAAACTGTGCCACCTTCAAAACAGAAGAGAGATGGGCCACGCAACAAAAATGAGAAGGGTGATTACTCGGTACTGCCTATATGACTTTACAGATACTGCAATACCTATGGTTATAAACATTAAGATATTTTGTAGTTATCAACAAGGTGACTATGAGGAATCCTACCATACAGAAAGAGGTGGTAAAGTAAGCTTGTGTGCCAAATATGGGAATCATGGTCAATGTCAGAATGCTAGACTAACATGTTGGTGTACACCCCCATGCATCACAGACTACCTGGTAGTTGATGGAATGGTAGCCCTTCCTCTTCCAGTATCACTCCCAGAGTGGTAGCATGGGTGCAGTCTACTGCACCAAGCACCTCAGGAATACATGCCATCCCACAGAATGCATGAATGGTACTCGGGCTGAGTTGACACTGGAAAATATATGTATTAATCCAGAAGTATGAGTTGTAGTTTAGGAAATGCTAAAGTATACTCAAACAAAAGTCTAAGAGATACCTAACATGCCCCAGTTTGTCTCTGGAAGATCCCTGTAGCACATATGGTAAACGCTACGCATTCTTTGGCATCCACAGGTACAGAAAGGCTATGCCTCTCCCAGTCCCAGTCTGTATGTCATACAAACTCTCAAAAGCCCGTACTATTTTTCTGTTCATGATTTCCCAAACAACAAAGTTCAGAAGGATCAGTCTTCACCTATATTTTCTCCTTTTCACTTGGTACATGCTGCTGGAAACAGCTAGTTTTGGCATCACCTCAGAATGGAAGACAGCTAAGCTGGCAGTGAAAGCAGACATCTTTTCAAATTACAAACTATGGAAAAAAATG
This sequence comes from Protopterus annectens, assembly GCF_019279795.1. Taxonomy (NCBI): domain Eukaryota; kingdom Metazoa; phylum Chordata; order Ceratodontiformes; family Protopteridae; genus Protopterus; species Protopterus annectens. Next base: position 648,134,701 of record NC_056745.1, on the reverse strand, counting down.
TAACTGATTTTTTTTTTTTTTTTGGTAACTACTCAGTGCCAGTTTTCCACATATTCCTCAATTAATTCTCATTATTCATTTGCGAAGTGATATCTCAGATGTCTTCAAACATCTGTGCCTGAGTGCAGCTGATGTCTCTAAACAGTACCCAACTACACTCAGGTGCAGCCTGTGATAATTACTGATAGAGCTAATCACAATGACTATGAATACTACCCTTAGTCAGTCTCTGATTAGCAGAATTGCATTAGAAAAAACTTCTCCAATTTTTGAAAGACCACATCACTGTTTTTTTTTCCCTCATTTTTTTCAACAGCAAACATATTATTGTGGGGAGCTCAAACTTTACTGAAAAGAATTACCTCACATGTTGGTGCACTGGCTATACACAAGGTGGTACAGTCCAAACATAAATTTCTTGCTTATTAATACCAAAGACGCAACTAAACAACATTACTATATCACAACAGCTTATACACCAATTTTTTTCCACTGAAAACCTTGCAGGAGATTCATAAAGTCCTTCAAAGGAAATTAGAGAGAGTTGACACATTTTTCTCTTGGTATTTCTCGTTAATTTCACAAAATCACTGATTTTAAACATATTCCATAAGAGAACAGATTTTAAGATCAACTCCCCAAAAAAAAAACAGACAAATAAATAAAACATGTAAGAAACCACATTCACATAAAGGTATCTGACTACAAACAAAAGACATGTCTACAGAACTTGACCGCTAAAATGCCAGGTATGGCATGATATTTAAATGAATGGATAACTGATAACATGAGTATTTTAAAACAGGGATGTAAACATGTCTAAAAATAACCATTACTGATGGATCTACTGCATATCAGCAAGTCAAATGGCATCAGAAATACTCAGTCTAGGCATCTAAACCTCTTCTGCAACATCAACAGAATGGTTTGTAGGGGACAGCTACATCACACATTGAATACCACTGCTGTGGAACAGACTCCCATCCACATCAAAGTTCATCCTTGTCCATATTCAAAAGTGCAACTTAGATCTATGGACGAGAAATGGAAATTTACTCAAGGATTGCCCCTGTAAAACTAGTGGACAGAAGCAGCTCCTAAATGTTTTATCCCATGCATGGGTCCCCTCAGATTATCTAGGGTATGATTCCAGTTCACCTAGGGTTGATATATAATTATCGATCATGGGATGGATAAGGCCAATCTACAAGCAAATGGGAAAGGTTATTTTGAGCACAAAAAGTAAAACTGGCTAGGCTTAAAATGGCCCACAAGGCCAGCTAACTTAGTACCTGTCTATGAACTTATAATAATGTACTTAAAATAAATGGTTTATTGAATGAGTACAATATGCCTCAAATATCTGCAGGTTACTAGTGATAAATAAGAAACTTTCACACTGTATACTGATATGCTGCATAGTTCTGGATTAAACCGTTATGAAATATCACAAGTATTCTTGAAGAGCACAGATTTGAAATTATGCACATTCATACATGAAGGGTTGAATAATTTATAATATGTACACATATACCAAACTGCCTGTATATATGCATTTCTGTAATTAACTCTGTAATATTATTCATATTTAACTTTTCTACATTCATCTTACTTATGTACATTTATGAACTGCAATTACACTTGCTATTATTCTTTTCATAATGCACCTTATGTACTGTTACAATCAAAATAGAACTGAAGAAATAATTTTCTTATATTCATTAATTTATTAATTCTCTATTTATATGCCTAATCTAAGTGAAAATTGTGGTGGCGTTATTCTAATGTAAACTCTTTACCCTGTCTTGATTTTCTCTGTTTCTGTAGCATAAATTTCCAATCAGGCGGATTACATGTGCTTTAAAGCCTTCAGCAGGATGCAGGACTTGCTCCACTCTAGATGGGGAATGAGAGATGCTAAATACATTTCCACCGAGTTTACCAATTAAATGCGTCTGCTGCAAGATTTCTATGGAGAGAAAAATAAATGTTGGATTTTAATCTTATTGTAAAGGTATCAAAATAGACATAAAACAAATTGCACTTACCGTTTAATAAAATCCAATTTTCATTCAAAGAAAGATGAAACAAAATAAAACAAAGCAACCCTATCATTATCCTAACCTGTCTAATTTGACTTCAATATTTTAAATACTGGATTTGCAGTTAGCAAAAACTACAGTTGTGTAAGTAAACTTATCATAGCAGTAGATGTTCAATACATTACCTTTTCAGTAACCCAAGATATACAGAATGTATCCTGCATAGGAATGGACTTCTGGCAAGCTTCCAAAGCTTTAAGGCACCCTCCCACAAGTTTGTGCATCTATAGGAACTTGAGAGTGAGCTGCTATAAAAGTAGACATATGGATGCCAAAAATCAGAGTTTTCTTGCCTCAGAAACTATCAAGGATAGAACCTTGCAAACTAATATGTACCAGAAGAAGAGGTGAAGTATACCTACCCTGGCAAATAGCAATAAGTGGAAAGAGGGACAGTTCTTGCACTGCAACAGTGATGTATTCCAACATCTCCTGCTATGCTTTTACTTGCACAACTGTACCTTAAGCTATACGAGACAAATAGCAATGCTTAGATAAAAAAGTGAGAAGGGTGAAGAATTAGAATCCAGGAGCCACTGGAGCATACTTCTATTAAACCTGATCCTAGTCCTAGAGAAACCGTCAATTTTATAGTGCTTGGTAAAAATATGAACAGAAGACCAAGCTGCTGCTCTTAGAATATTTCAAGAGTCCACTACCTTCCAAATTACAGAAGTAGCTGTAAGCTCAACAGAATGGGATCCAAGTTTGCATGTAATCTGCTTTGATACGACCTTCAAAAGAAAAGCACTGATTAGAATTTCAATAGTGTCTTTTGCTCTGTCAAAGTAGTATCCGAGTTCTCTGTGGACACCCAGTGTATAAAGAATTTTCTCTTCCTTATTTTTTGGTTCTGGAAACAATACAGGGAAATGACCAGAATGATTAAAAGTAAACTTTAAAACCACTTTTGGCATAAATTATTTGAAGGTGTACATATGTGTGTGTGTGTTTGTATTAAGTTAACAAGTTATGGGGGAGTTTGGCTTTCAGTTTGAGGGTTTTTATTAAAACAAAATGTCTTGTAAAATGTGACACAGGTTCCAATGTTGATAATAAGAAAAAACTGTATAAAAAATTAACCTGCCAAATGTCAATGGGTGCATGCATCACAAAAGCTGGAAACAGACATTTTAAAAAGCTGCCCTATATAATAGGTGTGAATAATGGCTTCCTACCATAGTGGCTACACTTTCCATATTATCTTGGAATGTGACTGGTCTCATAGGTGCAGACAAAATGGAAAGAATACTTAATTAAATTAAGAAGTGCAAATAGCGGTGGTATAGGAGACACATTTGGAAATAACTGATCATGCAAATTTGATAAAGAAAGAATTTTAGGATGGATATTCTGCAGAATATCAGGGACAAAGGGAAAAAAGGAGTATTTAATTACTAGAGGAGCTACAGTAGTGACAGAAAAGGAAAAAAAATAATAATGGCAGTTTTGTAGTAGCAAGGGGCTATGGGTAAGAGATGAGGATTATGCTGGCATGCATTTATATTTCATGTAAAATGGCTACTTTGGGGCTTGAAATTTGTTGGGAGAAATAATCAGCTTTCAGCAGGGAATATTACTTAAAAGTAGGGACTGGAATTTGATTTGTAACTAGCAATGTAACTGTGGGGCCTAGACGAGAAAATATAACAAAAGAGGGTAGATTTCTGAAGAAAGTTATGAAAATATTTGGTATGAAAGATGTCAATTCAATAGCAGGAACTTGGGGTGAATTTACATATTATTCCCCAAGGTACAATAACTAGCAAGACTTGACAGAATTATATTTCACAGGAACATGTGCATTTAATTGACAGTTTTGAACTTTGGTACACATGCATTAACTATTTCAGACCATGCACCAATGCAATGTAATGAAATAGAGATGAGACAATAGTGCTTTCGCACCTACTTGCTAAAAAGAGAGGAATTTAAGGAATGGGTAGTGGAAATTATCTGAAAGTTATTACGGAAGATAGATAATACTCCAAATGTTACAGCTAGTCAGTTGAATAAAATGAAAGTGGAGTTTAAAAATAGGGTAGAAATAAGAGAGAGATCGAGATCTGATTAAGAAGTAATAAGAATTATTTAGAAAGGCTGACAAAGGTTAAAGTACTACAAAATAAGGGGAATCTCAGAATATGAAGAAACAAATTTGCAAGTGCTAAAGAGAAAATAAGGAAGTACCTGGATAACAAAGACTGCTGTTTTAGCACTTCTGTGGATCCCTAGTGATATCTGCATTGCTTACTGTACTTATTTCCTTGTTTCACTTGAAAGAAAGTTACGGTTTGTCGTTTTTGCATTTAAGTTACCTGCAACACATTGCATTTAAGTTACCTGGCACTTGCTCACTAAAGCAATTATATAAGTCAGCTCTAAAAAATTAAAAGCACTACACCCTCACAAACTCCCCTTGAGTACCTTGTTCCCCATTGGCCCTTTTTTCAATTATAAAGGAATTCCCAATACTATTCTAGCATGTCCAAAGGTCAGTTGTCAATCTCCTCTCCAGTCCAGCTGGTGAATCTGGGAATCCTGAGGCAATGTTACAACTGCCTCATGTACACAGACAACCCTCTCCTCCCAACAAATTCCAACACATGTGAGAGATGCAACCATATAGCCAAACTGGAGGCTAAGCTCTCTCAACTCAGTACTGGCGTAACCAGTCAGGAGGAGAAGGAAACCACACTCACTACAATTCCAGTCTCACATAGACCTACCATGACAACAAACCAAACACATAAACACACAAAAACATACTCGGAGGCTCTAAATAAAAATCTGCCTAAGCAGAAGAGACCTCCAAAGCAGACACCCAAGCAACCGCTACCCCAAAACAAAACACGTGCAACACATAGCTCACAAAGCCAGTGTGCCGAACAGTCACAGCCCTTAAGGCTAAACAACACACCTGATACACTTGTAATAGGTGACTCTATCGTCAGGCACACTGACGTCTCGCTCACCAGGCTGAACAAGGAGAAGGTCACGGTGAGCTGCCTGTCGGGTGCTAGGATCCGCCACAACACAAGCACTCAGGTCACTCCAAGGCAAGTACAAATATGACTCAGTCATTGTCCATGCTGGTGTGAATGACCTGAAATGTACCTCCCTGGACTACATGAAAACATAGAGGAGCTCTCTGAGCATGTAGCCCAGGCCGGTATGACCCTGACCTTGAGTAGCATCTTACCCTCACCAAGAATGATGCCACAATCTGAAGACAAGATGATCAATTTCAACAATTGGCTTAAGTATTGGTGTCATTCAAAGGGGATCCAATGCCTGTCAGCCTGGGATGACATGCTCGACAAGCCACGATGCTTCGCTAGGGACGGCTTGCACCTGTCACCCCTGGGCTTTCGGATATTGGCAAAGGCTCTTGCTACTCCCATAGTACCTTTTTTAGGCAAGGCTCAAAAGACAAACCCACCTCCATAGGTATCACAAGGGATAAGAAACTAAGAGTAATGCTACTAAACGCCAGAAGTCTAAACCTCAAGATGCACGCACTCGAAACTCTCCTTAGCATGGAGAACATCGATATCTGTGCAGTAACAGAAACCTGGTTCAAGGCTCCCGAGAGCACCCCAGCACTACCAGGTTATACCTCATACCATGCTTTTCGGCCCCAAAACTTGGACCGAACCACAAAAGGAGGGGGAGTATATATATTCCTCAAAGATACCCACACCTCCAGGTTGGTGGGACAGCACGAAGCATCAGAGACTATCCATGTGCAACTAACAGTGGGTAAAACTGCCTTCCAGTTTATAGCCTGCTACAGACCACCCTCCCAAACACAGGAACCCCACTCGGCCTTCCTGAGAATACTGGAAAATATGAAGGTCTCTCCAAACACCATTATATTGGGCGACTTCAACTACCCAAACATAGACTGGGAGCATTACTCTAGCTCCAACACCCTAGCCCAAAGGTTCCTAGAATTTATAAACTCAAATGCTATGGAACAACTTGTTACCACTCCCACAAGAGGGGAAAACATACTGGACCTGATCATCACCAACATGGGGAAACTATGCTCCAGACCAGAAGTGTATCCCTCACTGGTAAGATCAGACCATAAACTAATCTCACTGAATATTCATATCCCGACCCCACCCCCTGCCCAGAAAACCACAGTGAAAAACTTCTCTAAAGCAAATTTCACATGCCTCAAAACCGAGGCGGAATCCTTCAAAGCCCCCAGGCCTGTGGAAAATACGGCCCAGACCGCAGAATCCTTTATAAACGCATTCTATGAACACCTTCAGGAATGCATGGATCATGCAATCCCAAATAAAACCAAGACCCAATCCTCCAAAGGCAGACGTCCTGTCTGGTGGACCCCAGCCATAAACAAACTATACAATAGAAGGAGGAAGCTACTACATGATAGAGCAAAATCCCAAAAAGGGAGGGTATCTCTGATCAGTATTAGCAAAAAACTACGGGCACTCATAAAATCGTCTAAGGGCAGCTTCGAGAGAAAACTTGCACAGGACACGAAGGATAATCACAAGGCTTTCTTTAGTTATGTTAGGAACCTGGGTGGGAATTCCCAGATATGCTCAGAATTAGTCCAAAATGACAAAAAATACACCGAGCCCAGAGACATTGCCAACATCCTAGCTGACAGGTTCAGTGCAAACTTCTCCCCCCCCCTCCCCACCAAAAGGGCAAATATCTATCCCAACAGAGTGCTGCCCCCCTGACATTTCAGATGCTCAGGTAAGAGCCGCCTTCTCCAAAGCAAAAAACACAGCATCAATGGGACCAGATGGTGTCCCGGGCTGCATCCTACATGAACTCCAAGAAGAGCTAAACCCAAACATAAAACTACTGTTCAATCTTAGCCTTACTACAGGATATTTACCCAAAGAGTGGCGTACAGCAACAGTAGTCCCTCTCCACAAAGGTGGTGCCTCAACGGATCCTGGAAACTATCGCCCCATAAGCCTGACTAGCTTGGTCTGCAAAGCTATGGAAAGGATCATCATGGACCTCATAAATAAAGATATTGGGGACCTACAGACACTGGATCCTACCCAGTTTGGCTTTGTTAAGGGCAGATCCTGCCTCTTAAACCTGGTTGATTTCTTTGAAACAGTCACCAAGGCCATTGACGAGGGGAAGTTGGTCCACACAGTCTACCTGGACCTCGCAAAAGCCTTCGATACAATACCCCACTCGGGCATTATAGATAAGCTCACCAGCTTAAATATAAATCCATATGTCACTAGATGGGTTGCAAACTGCCTCAAGGACAGAACCCACATGGTTAGAATTGCTGGAGCCATGTCAGACTCCAAACCAGTTACAAGTGGCGTCCCACAAGGCTCAGTCCTGGGACCTCTCTTGTTCGGTATATATTTCTCGGAGGTACAGACCAACACGGAAGGACTGTGGCTGACCAAGTTCGCAGATGACTGCAAACTGGGCGCCATAATCAACTCTCCAGCCGACACAAGCATCCTCCAAAAGGGCCTCATAGAAACAGACAACTGGTGCTAGAGCCATGGCCTCAAGCTAAATGCCAAAAAGTGTATAGTCATCCCCTTTGGCAAAAACAAAGTGCCCACAAATTACCACATAGGTGGTAATCCATTGAGTACAGAAGAAGTCATTAGGGACGACCTGGGGACCCAAGTTGATAGCGATCTCTCATTTGACAACCACATGGCCAAAGTTGTCAGAAAAACATTTTATATAGCCCACCTAATCATGAAGGGATTCACATCTAGATCAGGGGAAGTCATCGTGCCTCTTTACTCATCCCTCATCAGGCCCATAATTGAGTACAATGTCCCTTTTGGGATGTACCTTACCAGACACCCGCAGCAACTGGAAAGGCCCCAAAAGTACCTCACGAAGAGGATCGAAGGGCTCAAACAGATGCCATATGCTGCCCGGTTAAAGAAACTCCAGCTCTACTCAGTGGCATACCGCCTGCTCAGAGGCGATCTGTGCCTGACGTATAAAGCCATGTCCAACCCGGAATTAATGGACATGCTGCACCTCAGAAAATCCAAATCCCATTGAGCTACGCGCTCGAGAGACTTGAACCTCAGCACTGAAATAAATAGGACATGCTGGAGGGACAGATTCATAACCCAGAGGCTCCCTTGACTCTGGAATAAAATCCCAGTCCAGGTTAGACAGAGTCCCACATTGACTTTCTTCAAGAGGAATCTTGATGAGTGGATGGGAGATTGTAGGTTTACCCCAGCTATCACTTCTGTGTCACTGTTAGACAGAGGCACAGTATACTAACCTCAAAAAAAGGTATAGCAAAATTAATTTAAAATGGGTGGCGAAAGCCAAACACACTCTGGCTAGGCTTATAAATGCCCTAGGGCAGATAGCCTAGTATGAACCTATGAACCTATAAGCAACTGTTTTTTTTTGATAACTCCAGTGCATAAAAACTTTTGACACAACAATGTAGACAACAGAAAGTAGAAAGGGCTGTTTCCAAACTTATGGAGCATATAACAAGAAACATAACCAGAGATGCTGCAGAGGAATTCAAGATATTACAGAACTTTTATGAACATGTATACAATCCAAAGAAGTGCAAAAATCAAGAAAAAGCACAAATAGAAATTTATGGAAGACTTAAATATGCCAAGGCTAGAGGTAGACAGTCTCATCAACCAATAGTTAAGACAGGAGGAGATGTGAGAAAAACTGTGATGTATAGTCAATCTGCAGGAAAGTCTCCAGGCATACATCTTTCTTGTGGAAGTTAGGAGGGAAGAAAGTGATAAAGATATTGAAGGTTTTATGCAGCAGTATTTTAAAAGAAGGGGAGGCATCAACATCCTGGAAAAAAAACTGTGTGGTGGCTGTAATACCTAATGACTTTAAAGACTTCATATAAGCGCATTTCAATTTTAAACTATGATTACACCACTGATGATCCAGAGATCTTGGTGCAGAGAAAGCATTCAGCAGAGTAAGCTGGGATTTTACAAATGAAGCACAAGAAGGCACTGTCACAGCAACACAAAAAGGATTAAGCGCTTTCATCAAGGTTGTACAAAGACTTCCTCAGAATCCATTTTAAACTGCCCAAACACACTTTAAATACCCTCCTTCTAAAGTCACATGATATAAAGCACCAATAATTTTATAATCCATTTATACATAATCATATAAAAACTAATACTGCTCTGTAAATAAATACACAGACAATCATTTAAAAACAAGCTTAAATCACACTTCATATGAAAAAAAGCTTTACAATGCTGGAAATACAAATAAATTCATTTAAGCCTGGTGGCATACAAGCATTCAGCCTAAGTTGCCACAAGGCTTCTTTGCATTCAATTAACTCAGCCCAAGGACCACGTAGAGGATTTTTGTAAACCGTATCTATCCCAAAAAATACAAACGCATGATTGGGATACTTAATCACATTTGTATAGAGAATTGTTAAGTTGCTTGTTTTTTATATCATGTACGTTTTCATAAATCCTTTCTTTGAATTTACACTTGGTCTTACCTACATAAAATCTCTCACATTTCTTACATTTAGCAAGGTAGATAAGACCCATAGAATTGCAGGTGCAAAGAAAGGAAGTATACACAGCCATCTAATTAACCTTCACCACAGCTGCTTCCAAAATATATTTACACTGGGCACAATACCCACATTTGAATGTGCCTTTCTTCTTGTTAGTCAAAACCCCAGACTGATTTTCATTCTCCAACATTTCTTTTAAAGATCTCCCTCTCCTAAAGACAATTCTAGACTTAAGTCTTACCATGTCTAATAGCCAATCAAAACACTGGAATATTTTCCACCTATTTCTTAAAGTCCTATAACTAAATTTATACTCCTGTGTATACTTAGTAATAAATGAACAGGAGAAATCTTTGTTATATTTCTCCCTCTTGTTCACTTCATTAAAAGACTGACCAAGTATTGGCAATACATTCCCCTCTTTGCTTTTTTTAGAAACTTCTACCAAAATCCCAGTAATGAGATCTATGGGATATGATCTAGCCACAAACATATCTGATAGGTTGTTACACTCCCTGCCAACATATAATCATCAGAGCTAGCCTGACACATTGCCCCTTAACTATCCCTCATTTTTGATGTTGGGGGTGGCAACTATCATAATGCAGAAAACAATTCGAATAAGTAGCCTTTCTGAAAATAGAACGAACAATAGTTCTTTTTTCCAAATCTTTTGAAACCAAAACATCTAAATAACTAATGCATCCCTTGTCACAATTATAAGTAAACTACAAGAAGGATGTACTAGAGTTCAAATAATCCACAAACATTTGCACTTCACTCTCACAAACATCCCAAGCTATAAATATGTCATCCAAAAAACAAGCATATAACTGCCAAGGGGAATGCTGGACTTGCTGAAAACAAACTTTTTCTCCCATTGCAACAAACAATATTGAAAAACAAAGGGGCACATCATGCAGAAGTGTTTTCAACTTTTGGCTTACATGTACACATTGTCAGACAGGCTAATCTTTTCTGAAGTTGCATCTCCATTTGAACCCATTTTTCTGAAAACATTTTGCTTCAATGAAAAGCTAAACATAATTTCAGAACCCCCAGCCCCTTTTAGCTTAGAACAAACACACAAAATTATGTACAGTTTCAACAAATGAGGTTCACCGCCTCAAGTTAGGACTAGTTGCTGAAAATCAATAGCTGCACCCTGAGGCATTATCTAATTTAAAATTATAAAGTTACCCACACTAAAGTGCACACTACTGTAGCCAGTGTTCCCACTTACATTGATTGCTATCTGTTCTTTTCTTAATTCTATTCCCCTTCCAGATTTGAAAAACTGCTTGCACGATTCATGTAAATTTTAGCCTTAAGAAAAGAGCAGTGCCAATGGTTCATTCAATGCATTAAAGCATTACAGCTGCTGGGGATGCTACTACTACTTTTTCATTTTCCACAGTTTCAAAAGTTATTTTTTCACTGAACAATTTATTAGACCTCTCAAGATTAACTGCCTGCACACAGACACCTTGTCTCCAAGTAAAAGCAGTGAGCAATAAGAAAAACAAACTAACCAGATGCATGAAACAATTTTTTATAAATTTCACTCAGAGCACAATGTAGAGAATTATTCCGGCCAACTGCCTGCACGCACAGACTTCCTTTGTAGATGCAATTAACTTATTTTCCATGTTACTTGTTCTTATTCATAAACATTATTCATAGACATTATTTTACACATTCACTCCTGTAAAATGAAGGGAAATTATCTTAATTCTGCATTTAATACAATCACTATATCTAAAGAAATCGCAATCACTCCACACCACACGCTCCAGAGACCGCAACCTCATTACCACAATCAACAGAACATGCTGTAGAGACAGGTTCATAACCCACAGACTGCCCATGCTCTGGAATAGACTTCCTATACATGTCAAGCAGAACACCTCACTGGCCCTCTTCAAGAGAAATCTTGATGAGTGGATGGGAAATTGAAATTCACCCTGGGGATCACTCCAGTGGCACTACTTGATAGAGGCACTGGGAACTAATGTCAGGCTGCACAATGCCAGGGAAATTTTACAGGCTAATCTTGTCAGCCACTAATAGTACACACCTATGAACCTATGCCTTTTATCAGCTTGTCTCATTTCTGAAGCCTATTTGCTTTAAAAAAATGTCTACACCTCAAACCAAGACATTATTCTACACATTCACATTCACCCCCTGTAAAATGAAGGTAAATTATCTTAATTCCACATTTAATAAAATCAATACATATTTACACATCATCCCCTACACCAGCAGCCCAAGATTACTGCATTATATTAACATTCTTGCTTCTGTCTAGCCTTCAATGGTTTACAGTGTACAGCCTGCATATAAGTACTTTCTTGCTTTAATATCTTTAAACATGTGCAGCAATCGCTGATAACATTCCCTTCGCCTCACATTTACAATACCGTTGACTGCATACTACACAAGACTGCTTTACAATATAACATGCAGTTGACATCAAAAAAATTGTTATAAAAATATGAATAAGAATAAAAACTGTTTTGCTTGCAGTTATTTCTTCATTCCCTTCAGCACTACACACTATGGACATATAGTGGGGTATACAATTTACATTTCAACCACAAGTTTAAAAAAGTCAACAAAATTAGTCTTTCACATCTGCCTTTTCTTGCAAAGCCATACTTCATATGTCTATTCCTTTATCAAGTGGGACTGATGCTTTACAGTCTCCCATTTATTCAATCATTTCCGTTTTTTCCTGATCATTTCCACTTCTCAGCACCAGTCTCTGGTTCAAATCCAATGAACTCATGATGGTTCTTATTCAGACCCTCTGCTCCCCCCCCCCCCCCCCAAGCATTTTCCTTTTGAGCAATGGAAAGGTTTTACTGGCAAAGTCACTCTATGGGCTGTTGTCAGAAAAATGAGAATCAGAGTCCCCTTCTGCTTTTTGGTTCAATTTTTGTTTAAACTATTTTATTTCCTCCTTTAGCCTGCTCTGCATTTCGAAATGTCTTTGATCCTCTTAGAAAAAAATGTTCATATGAAGACAGCTGAACACAGCAGCTTGAATCTCATACCTGCCCTCTCAACATTCCAGGAATGTTGGGATAATCTTGCTTCTCTTCTGTATGGTGTATAGTGAAGAAAGTATTCATCACAAACACATTGCTTTCATCGATTTTTAATATTTTTCCCTTCTACCACAGTTTTGTCAGGAATAACCTTTTCTGCTGGTAGGATTGCATCTTCACTAATACAGGTCTTCACAGTTTTCTCATGGCCTTTTTGTTTCTGTGTTGCTTATACTTACCATGGCCCACTAAATACTTAACCAACCAAAAAAAAAAAAACCTAATTACACATTACTCTAATAATCAGATGCTGCATTTAACTAACAAGGCCCTAATAAACACTACTAAAAGTAAAAATACTGCGGGTGACTCCCTGTATTCTGATAACACAGACAAAATACGGAACTCCCTACCTCTGAATACAAGATCCTCCACCAGCGCAACAAACTTTACAAAATTACTGAAAACACACATATCATCCACATGGATCAGCTCATGCAGGGACCCCAAACATTATTTTAACATATACATAACTACCAAGTTAATCCAAAGCTCTCCACTCTGACTATCTAAATCTTGTATCCTCATTTTTTTTCTCGTTTAACTCTACAGGAATTTGGAATATAATCTGATTATGAAGTTAATCTTTGTACATCCAATGACATGCAGGTCTGATATACGTATCTTATGTCTTTTGTGCATAGATGTAATTTCTTTTTCTGTAAAATTGTAAACAGATACTACCTATCTTTGATTTGCATTTGTACTTTGAATTATGTGGAGCTTTTCTCCCAGGACCTCTGCTGAAAATAGGCTTTTTTGTCCTGCCGGAAATGTAAAATAAAAAATTATTTGCATTTTCATAAAATTAATACAAGTCTCTGTTTCTTCCAGTTTCTCAGAGACAACATTAAATCACAGGTATGTGTTGCATGCATTCTATCTCTATTTTTTTTTTTTAAATAGCTCTTCTTGAGAAGTCTCATTGCTCAGCAAGCCTTTTCTTCATTTCAACCCTGATTTCTGCAGTTTTATCTGTTCAATGAATAGCTGTTTAAAGCTTATTCTACTTTGCCAGCCTTTTTGTTACTTGAGTTGATAGATTCCTTGCATTTCATTGATTTTAAACATCTCTGCATGCATTTTATTTAATTTTCTTCTAAATTACTAGAAGCCATCTTCTATACCAAAGCTGAAACCTGAACTGCTTTTTTTTCTGAAAAGCTGCAGGATTCTTCCCCGCAGAAAGGTCAGCAATTATTTTTTTTTACATCTACTTTTATACTTTCGTGTTTCAGGTTATGATGGCTGGATGGTTGTTTGGAAGGCATTAATTGAAAGTTTGACATATGTCCTTGGCAGTTAGCTGTTTGGAAAGCTAAAGTAGTAGTATACACCTTTCTTTGAATTCTACTAAAGGCTCTATGATCATCATCTGAAGGTATGGGATTAAAAGCCATAAAATGTTTAGAAGACACTCATTTCTGGGATTTCTAAAAAGAAACTTGAGAGACTGGAGAAACTTGTAAAACAAAAAAAAATGGGGAAACATGTATAATCTGTCAGACTTTCTGGAAGCAGTCTATCCATAGAACTTCTGGCTACATTAAAGACATCTTCCAGAGCTGCTAAAACTGGAGTCATACCCAGGGGTTGCAATCAACTTGCAATAACTGATAATACTTCAGATGGGTCTCAGGAATTTCTTTCTGTTCACACTTAAATAACTCCTTCTTTCACCCAATGGTGTCTGAAAAGGACAATTCTTTACCTGGGGAATCTGAAAAAAATATTTTAATCTGCCTCACATCCCAAACTGTTTGGCGTAGACACCTGAGGGGGAGGCATTAGCATGTCCATTTCCTGAACAACAGATTCTAAAGGAGAGAAGAATCTTTTTCATTTTGACTGTGGAGAAAAACCTAACTATAGGGACTGAAAGCCTTAAATAAGCCTTATGCTTTCCTAACTTTCTTGGAAGAAGGAGCTGAAGGAACAGATGTATGCTTAAACTTATACATCCTCTACCTAAGAGTCTCCAACGAGAAAAGGGGTCTCTAATATTTCTGATATATGGTCACCTCCCTGGGAGTCTAATTCCACAGTTCAGGTCTGTTAATGCCGCATGTCCATCATTTCTACTTGTCCTGGCAAGAATTTTTCTCCCTTGCCCAAAGTGTATGTATGAGTCGACATGGAGAATGTGCATATCTCCCAGCACTTAATGACTCATCAAGAAGCAACCCCACACAAGTAGAAAGAAGCTGCTGGGCAGCCCAAGGGCTTAGACATGTCTACAGCAGAATCACCTATCAAAGGCCAATGCACAGATTGTATTGAAACAGAAGCAGAAGCCTCTCTAGAAACTGTTCTTGGAGGAGAGACATCCAAGGTACTGGAAAGCTACTCCATATCTTTACATTTTACTGTAGTATGAAAGAACTTCACCTGAATCTAAGGATTTTGGGAATGTAAGATTTCCAGATGGAAGATGACGGAGTATCATGCTCCTCCTCATAGCAGGAAAAAAAATAGGATGAGTGGTGATCTTTACAGAGAATCTGGGTACCACACAAACACTTCTCCCTTGTTTTAGACATATCACAGAAAAAAGGTACAACTTTATTACAAAAATATTGGCGGAAAGTCCCGAATAGAGTAGTATACCTGCCCACTTAATTAACTCACTGACTGCTGAACCTTTGTAGACTCAGGAAAGAGCATGTCTTACTGGTAGCTTCAATGGTAAGAAAGTTTTGATTTTTGGCACCTATACATCTACTTTTATACTTGCTTGCTTTCAGGTTACAATGGATAACTGGGTGTGTGGAAGGCACTTTAAAGCTTTGAAAGCTGGTTGGACATATGATCCTTGGCAGGATACCTCTCATACAGCTTAGGCTACTAAAACAGTGATCAAATGATGATCATCATCATTGTGCCTGAGGAAATATGAAGCCAAATAAAAACAGACACTCTAATAAAATTAAGCAAAAAAATATACACAGTTATCCCTTTGGATGACAGAGTAAGGGCAATGAAAGTATTAGCACTATGGCTATCTGATTGGTAACGAGAGAACTTGGAGTAAGAATAAGACAGAGACACCCTTTTGTACAAGCTTTGCTAGCAAGCACATGTGAATTAGGAAAAGAGAAAACAAAAGTAAATAAGGGCAACCATATGCAAATGTCCTACATTATTACTAACACCATCATTCCCAATGTTATTCCCTCATTCATAATAAAGAACACCTAGAAATTCCATTATGTACAGCTGATTACACTGATGATACTATTAATGATTTGAAAAGTAAAAATCTCCTACAATGTCTACATGAATGCCGCAAATCAATAACATGAAAGTGCTTCAAGCCCAACCCCTCAAATAAAAAAGAATGCATTTTTAAGACTGCTGAATGGCAGCAAGAAAGCAGAATATTCAAAACACCAAACCACAAGAAAAAAGACAGATGGCAAACTTCCATCGATATTAAGCATTCTTGACTTACTTATGAACCCAGTTCACAACTACTATTTAAACATTACAAGTACTGCTACAGTAATGCTGCTGGGGCAACAAATGACAAGTGTTTGGTGATATAAAAAATTAATGTTTATTTTATTTATTTATTTATTTATTTTACATTTGTTTACCGGGCTAGTCCAACTGGATACATGTCCATTTTCAGTGGAGGCCCGAGGAGAAAAGCTCCACTACAATACTACTAATGAGATTAAAAAATTATTGCAAAATATCAAAAATTCAAGATATCAGATTATACAAGTAATAAGCAAAAAAAAAACACAGAACTATAAGCCTATGTTCGGCTACAATACTTCTAAACAGGTAAAAATATACAGAAGAATAACATAGAATACTAACACTCCAAACAGGATGTGAAGTCATTTGAATACAGAATAGTGTAGAACTGGAGAATATAGGAGTTATGAACTTTGTTTATTCTAACAGCAATTTCATTAGAGGTTGAGAATTTAAGATATATGTCATTTAGTAAAGGGAGTATCAGAATCGAGTGAAGTAATGAAATTCTAGTAGTCTAGATTTATTATTTGAATACAGAATAGTGTAGAACTGGAGAATATAGGAGTTATGAACTTTGTTTATTCTAACAGCAATTTCATTAGAGGTTGAGAATTTAAGATATATGTCATTTAGTAAAGGGAGTATCAGAATCGAGTGAAGTAATGAAATTCTAGTAGTCTAGATTTATTAAGTAAGAAGGAAAGTTAATGAGTCAAATAAAAGAGAAAAAAGGAAATGAAGATGAAGAAGATTAGTCAGGCTTATTGATGAAGATGATTAGTCAGGGTTATTGCACGAGCAGAGCCAATGGTTGGATAGGAATAGTTTTAGGTTAATTTTAAATAGTGGGAGTGATGTTAGGGTTGTGAGGTGTTGAGGTAGTTGATTCCAAATTTTTCCAACTGAGTTGGAAAATATAGAATCACCTGCTAAGTTATTAGATAAGGAGGTATGAATCAATACTTTGTTAGAGGAGCGTAGGTTCCTCAGATTGGTGTAAGGTTTTATGAGGGTGGAGAGCATTGGAGTGTTGTCAGGGTGATAAAGGGCATTGTGTGCAATGGTGAGTTGGTTAAGCTGAATTAGGTGGGGTAGTTCAAGCCAGCCTAGTTTTTTTTAGGTTGTGACAGTGATGAGTCCTATATGGAGAGTTAGTGGCAAATCTGGCAATATTATTATATGCTACTGCTAGTTTGTTCAGATTAAACTTAGAAAGATTAGTAAATATAGGGGAGGCATATAGTAGGGTAGAAATTAAGTGGGTTCTAGCTATAGAATTTCTAGCTTCAGGAGTTAAGAAGGATTTGATTCTATAGAGAGAGCCAAATTTTCTGTTAGTAGATTTTATTATAGCGTTAATGTGTGTATCAAATTTTAGTTGATTATCAATTGTAATGCCTAAGAGTTTGGTATTCTGGTCTGGAGAGATAAGGGTACCATTACTAGATATAAGAGTAAAATTAGGGGAGGGAGACAAGTGAGTAGGTGTAAAAAGCAAGAGTTTTGTTTTTTTGGGGTTAAGGAGAAGACAGTGATTTGAGAACCATTGTTCTATTGTCGAGAAGGTTTTTTGTGTGAGGGAATGAAGTTCTGACTGTGTTGAGGCTGAGCAAATGATAGAAGTGTCATCTGCATATTGAATACAAATTGATAGAGAAGTGGTTAGATGAAGGTCATTTATAAAAATGGAGTACAGTAGAGGACCTAAGATAGAGCCTTGAGGGACACCTATAGAGGTAGGGAGGAGATCAGAGAGATGGTTGGGCCAAAGAACTGCCTGTTTTTGATTATCCCGATAGGATGTAAACCAGTTTAAGGTTGAATTGTCTAGGGAGAGGGACTTTAAACGATGGAGGAGAAGTTGGTGATTGACCATGTCAAAGGCTTTAGACAGGTCTACAAAGAATGCTGAGGAAAGAGTATTCTTATTGCGATTATTGTTAATAGAGTCAGTAAATGATAGTAAGGCTGTGGTTGTACTATAAAATGGCCGAAAACCATGTTGGCAATTAGCTAGGAGATTGTGGCTTAATAGGTGGTTGAGTAACTGTTTGTGGATGCATTTCTCCATTATTTTTGCAAGAGGAGATAGTAATGCTATGGGGCGGAAGTTGGAATATTCATTAGAGTCACCTCCCTTGAAGAGAGGGATGATGTGTGAGATTTTCCAGAATGTACTTGCTTTAACATAAGACAGTATTGAAATCTGCTGATATATGGAATACGTCATGCACTTTTGTAGACTAAATTTATCAGTTAATTTGGGTGCATACACAGACAAATTAGCTGAAGTATTTTAAGTATACAAACCTGATTTGTAATGAGATATAACAAACTGTGTCACTTATTTACTCCTTGGCACAGAAAAACATCCCGAAGATCACTCCGCTCACTGTGAATAATAAACTAAGTAGTCAGCATAAAGCCAATTAAATTTATTATAAGTGCTAGCTTGCTACTAGAAAGTGATGCATTCCTTGACTGCATAGAGAAAAAACTGACAATTCTTGAACTGTCTGACTGCTCTGACAAATGGGATACATATTATGTTGTCAAACCGTAACAAATTTGAATGCCACATTTTCGAACCCATATGTTCGAAATTTCAGAAGTCAGTGGGGATTTCCATTCAGTGCGGAAAGGGAAGATTTCCCTTTACTGCACTTTAGTGAGATCTCGGAGTTGGTATATATTAAAAGAGTGGGGGATGCAGGGGTGCTTGACCCCCTACTTACAACAGTCAGGTAGATTTTTTATGTTTTTTTATTTTTTTTGACGTTTTTGAACTTTTGAAAGTTTGAACATATGGATTCGACCACATGGCGTTTGGACTTTTGAAAGTTCAACAATGTAATATGAACCCTTCCAAATGCATGCTGCATTTTTGTCTTGCAAAGCTAAAAAGACCTCAAGTTTTATAGCCTTATTAAGTTTGTAAAATCTTACTATAATGAATATACAAAATCTATAACTTATCAATGGGAGCGAGAGACTGCAGATATTAAATCAACATTAGTATGATAATGCATTATAAAAAGATGAAATGAGTTATATACAGGTTTATAAGCAGGTGATGGCCAAAAGGCCATTGTGAAGTTATGCACGCCATCCCTTACTATTAACAGAGTATTAGCTACCTGGTAAGATGATTATTTTCTCATATAATAGGCATGAATTTATGGTCTTTTACCTGACTGTCCAAAGCAGGTTTGAAAGTATATAAGGTGTCACTTTGGCAAATCAAGGAAATTCCAAAGGTAGAGAATGAGCTGGGATGTGCATCTGTCACACTAACAGGTGTGGACCATTGATTTGGCAGTAGTCTTAAGACAAATCATTGACATGGCAAGGTTGGAGGAAGTCAAAAATCGTAGGGGACTTTCTGGGCTTGAAAGCAAAATGGATATCACATTTCAGGAATCTAGACAAAACAGAGTAAAGGGACAGTTTTTTTAATCTTTTGGGGTCAATTATCTCAGTCAGAAATCTTTGGGATCTTTCAAGCTGGTCAAGTTGATTTGTGAGGTATATTCAAGAAGGGGCATTGTGCTTAAACATTCATAATAAAGGAAAGGCATACAGGAACCAAGACTGTATGGGACCTACAGGATTTACCCCTACAGATTAGCTGCGCAAGGGAGGAGGACTTCCTTAATCACAACTGAGACACAGTAGCCCAAATAAAGACTTATTATCAACACAGGTATCAGCATCTGTTTTAAAGTGATAGCAGCAAAATAGTAAGAGGAGTGGGTGATATCTTTCCCAAAGGTATCTATATTGCACTTTTTGGCATTTAAGATAAACCCGTGACTGACACAACAGGTCTGGTGCATGCCTTATCGAACCATGAGTGGAATTTGACAATTGTACTCGATTTGCAGCTGTTAGCAAACTTAGCCAAAGTCCTCTGACATCTGCTTTCACTTATGAGAAGTAAACTTCAAACAGGCGAGGCTGAGAATAAAGCTCTTTTTAACTTTACTGCTGACACTCCTATGGGTAGAAGTAGTACCCTTTTCTTTAAAGTATGGGTTCACTCACAACCAGTTGATTATCCAGCAGACTACATACAGGATTATATTAAGTTGGAAGAGTGTACTTATGAAACTTTGGTCCTTTCTGATGATTGTGCTATGACTCAAACCTAGAATACTCTGATCTAAATTAGATGCCTTATTCATTCGCCCACACAGAAACAAATAGGCAAAATTTACCTGGACATCAGCTTCTAAACGAGCTTAGTAGAAACTCAAGGAGGTCTTATGTGATCTCAGTGAACTAGTTAATACTGATTATAAACAAGAGTAAAAGTTGATGCTTCAAACCATGAACTGGGAGCTGTACTTAGCCAGGTCTTTCAAACAGAAAATAATTTCTAGCTTGATAGACTTAAACCAAGAGAAGTATCAGCAGCAGTGGAGAAGGAATAATTGCACGTACCGTAGGCTTTTCGTATTCAGGTGTACCCATAGAGTATAGTAGCTACAAGTCATATTCTCTTAAAGTGGCTGCACAGAGTCATTAGACAGAATAACAATTTTCTTAAAATGTAAAGTCCTACAATACAACAACCCAGCACAGCAGTGGTATCAGTAATGCAAATGGGTCATTTATCATAAAAAGTATCTGAACCCAAGTGAGGGTCACACCTTCTAACTTCAGATGATCATCACTATCAATAACTGTTAAATTCTGTTGTTATTCCTAAAAGTGACATTAGTGAGTAGTTCATACAGTAAGCATATATTACAGTTTACTCCTGTGACCTTTTCGCTCTTCTTGCTGGTGTATGTGCACTGTTTTCTTTCCATTTGGTATGTTCGATGTACAAACTGCAAAAGCCAACCAGTCCAGGGTCAACTGCAGCAGCAAGCTTCACTGAACTCCTTAGAAAGTCTAATCTATGAACTGCTTCATGATACTATAATTTTGACATTTACATGTGACAGGTTGCTAAGGTAGATCTTATGATTTACAGAGAATCTGGTGCTTCAGCAGACAGATATCAAAAAGCAACAAGTGCTGCTACCACAGTCAAAACAGATACAGATGACCTAATTTTATAAAAAGCTGGAGTTAAAAAGTAGATGCCTTCAAGAACCGGACCAAGTAAAACAAGTTATCCTGCAGGCAATGGACCAAGTGCTGATGTGCAGGGGAAAACGAGGTCTGTGTCATGCACTACTCCCAACAAATCTCCTGGCAATATAAAAAAAAAGTTAAGGAAGAGTTTTGGAAATATGGTGCTGCAACAGTTAGATTCTAGACACAACCCTTGCAACTGGTATACTACTCAATCAAAATGTAAAATAAACAAGGAGAAGGAATAGTACATGCAGACTTCTGAACTACAGATCAATCACTCTTGGAGATGGTGAGAGATAGAGGTGTAACAGCAAACCATAAGCAATGGCTAATAAGGACAGATGCTGGCCAGTTCTGCCTGCCTTCTTTGTTCATTTACTTAATAGTTTTATAAGCACTGTGCCTGCCTACCTGAAATGGCTGCCTGGAATGTTACAATGATTACTGGTAATGGCCACTTCATTCCTAGACTGCTTTTATTACCCCAACATAGTTAGAAACATGCATGCAATTATAAATGGAGAGATGAGAAGCGACATTTAAATGATCTGGAGGAACTGTAGATGTAACATAATCATCTTCTGCTTAAATAAACAGATCAATGCTGCCTTGGCTGTAATAATTTGTGTAAAGTGAACATAGGGGTTCATGGGATTTATATCCCGACTAGTTATACCCTATTTTACTATTTCTAAAGCAAGGGTCTTAGCCCCTCACCTCTACAATCTTGGTTATAATAAGCACTATAATCAAACATTACAAGAGATTTAGAGATTACTAACTGTAATCTACTAAATGTTTTAATAATTACTGAAGATGGTTGATGCTTGTTGAATTTATAGCTCCCTGGACTTTGGCATACACACCTGATTTCTCTTTTCATTTTTTGTTTTTCTTTTTTGGGTGGCGGGCATAAGTTAACAGATGGGAAATTAAACTTTTACAGGTTTTTGACGTGTTATGCATCAAACATTATGTATCACTGTTATTACAGCTAGGTGTGTATGAAAGTACACTACTCATCAGTGATGGTGGTGTGGGTAGAAGCGTCCATTAACTTGTGGTTTTTCTGCTACACTCCTTTAGTCAAGATTTTCTTTATCTTCTAGAATGATCAGCAGGTACTGATAGTCATGTAGTTTTGCAGAGTTTAAAATTTTCTACAGGTTCTGTCACTGATAACACTCGAGTCCTGTAACTGACTTTGATCACCGGGGCTACTCAGGGCCTCTCACCATCCTGTAATTTGTATGTCCTCAAGTATCAAACATCTTCCAGCCACTTAGATTCGAGTACAGAATACATCATATGGCATGTCAAAGATGGTAATTTCATGGTGAAACAGACCATTTTTTTTTTGTTATTGGGGGCACATGCCTTTTTGGGCTAGGCTTGCAAAGGCTCCACGGCCATTAGCCTAGTACACACCTATGAACCTATAATCAAACCCTGTCTGCGATATTAAGCACACAAAGGAGATGGCATGGAGATCTGACCATGTTTAGAGAAAACTGAGGCTGGCAAAGATGAACGAGATGGTGGGTAAAAATGTATGCTGGGGCATTACACTTGTGTGTGCCACTTACAGGGTGATGGGTTTTGGGAACTTTTACTGATCAGACCAGGAAGACCCAAAGGTATTTTTTTAACTTTTCAGAAGTACTTTAATTTCTGGATGCTGGCAATACCCCACGACCAATCACTGTAGCAAATTACAGAGTAATTCAACCATTGTCCTTACGGAGATTGCCTTCAGGGAATTCTCAACTGCCATGCAACTGTGAGAGGGTATGGGGTCTAAATAGGAACTATGGAAGGCGAAGCATCCTGCTGAATGTGAATAATCCTACATAGCTCCTACAGCTACATACCCCATCTGACAGACCAATTTTTGGTACCTTTGCTCACTTTATTTATTTATTTATATTTGTTGACCGGGAGTGTCCGACTGGACGTAGGTCCATTTTCAGCGGAGGCCCGGGGAGAAAAGCTCCACAGTTAAAACAAACAGACAGTAGTTACATTGGATTACATAGCGATTAACAATTTACATAGCAATTACTTGCAACATATTTACAGATGAAGAACATAGTACATCAGTAGACAACTAGAATCTATCTGTGAAATACATAACAGACATTAACAAATGTTACAATAAGAAGTTCCAGCTGTATAATAATTACTAGGCTTATGAGCATCTGAGCTTGCTATAATCAAGGTAGTTAGTGGAGTGGAAAGAAAGGTAGTGGTTGGATGGGGTGGGTGATATTAGAGTGGGAGTTGCAAAGGCATAGCCAGCATGTTTTTAGGTGTGCTTTTAGTAAAGTTTTGAAGTGGGTGCATGATGGTATGGAGGTAAATGTGGGTGGGAGGGAGTTCCATAATTTGGCTATGGAGCAAGAGAATAGTGCTTCACCAGCAGAGTTATTGGCTTTAGTGATCTGCAAGTGATTTTTGTTGCTGGATCTTAGTGGTCTGGTGGTGCGATAGGGTTGAAGTAGATTCTGGAGGAATGGGACATTTAGTGGATGGTTTACTAGTTTGTGGGCGAGTGAGAGTTGATACCATTGAGGGAGGTGAGGGAGTTCAAGCCAGCTCAGTTCAGCAAGTGAGAGACAGTGGTGACTACGGTAGGATGCCCCTGTGGCAACTTTGACAATTTTGTTGTGGCAGGTCTCTAGCTTGTTTAGATCGCATTGCCTTAGGTTGGTATATATTGGAGAGGCATAAAGTAGGGTGGAGATAAGGTGGAAATTTGCTATTAAAATCTTTGCTGCTTTGGTGAGAAATTGCTTATTTCTGTACAATGCTCCTAGTTTTTTGTGGACTTTTTTATGGTCATGGATATGTGAATGTCAAATTTTAGTTTATTGTCTATTTCCACTCCTAGCAATTTGGTGTGTTCAGTTGGGTATATAGTGGTGTTGTCTTTTGCTGTGATGTTAAAGTGAGAGTTGTTTTGAGTATGTTTGGTGGGTTGGAAGATGAGTAGTTTAGTTTTGTTTGGGTTGAGTATTAATTGGGCATCGGATAACCAAGTTTCAACAGAGGAAACGGCTTCCTGTGTGACTTTTTGCAGTTTGGGTAGGGACTGGGCTGAGCAGATGATGGTTGAGTCATCTGCATATTGTATGAGTGTGCCATGTTTGGTGGCAGAGGCTAGATTATTGGTGAAAACAGAGAAGAGTAGGGGTCGAAGGATGGATCCTTGGGGAACCCCTATGGAGACAGGTAGTTGGGGAGATATGTCATTCTGCCGTACAATGGATTGATGGCGGTCACGAAACTTGACCACTAAACTCAGTGCAGACATTACTTACGTTAAAAAACTAACTCAGGCAACATTTACCTGGCTGAATGAAGGGTTTAGAAATTGCTAGAGATGTTTGCAACCTGTGTAAAATTATTTTCACATGCTACCATCCTGTAGTTAGTCATGAGGTGTGGCGGACAGCAGGGTTTGCAGCTGCTCTGGTAGTACGAGATTCATACATCCTTTTAGTTACTTGAAATTTTGGCTACTTGGGCTATTCAGAATACAGTAATGTGGTAGATTAATTCTTTGGGTACAACTGATATCTCTGGTTGCTCAGCCTTCCTTTTCATGTAAAAGTGCATACAGATACATAACTAATGATCTATTTACACACACACGCGCACTCTATGCTGAAAGGGCTGCAAAGATCCTGAAAAGGAAAATTCCCTAACCAATCTATATACGTGTGTGTGTGTATACACGTGTGTGTGGAGACACAGACATTTTTTTTGCATTCTTGGTTTATGATGTTTTAGGATTAGTGAAAACTGCCAACTTAATGTGTTTTGTTTTGTGTATTGCTGGTTACACATTAACAACCCTGTAACCCTGCAACACAAGTCCCACTCACTCTGATGTGGCCAGAATTACAGCCAGCCTATATTGCCCCATCTGTTTGAGGAAGCTCCTAGATAAACTGCCTTCAAAGTGTCAAAATGTGTGCTTCAGACTGCTGCTTTTTTTTAAACCCTGAAGATCAACATCCCATTTGCAAAACCAAGCAAGGCACGTGACATCACATTTTGAACAGTAAGAAAGTTGTTATGCTCTGCAAAAGTTTAACACAGTTTTATAAAAAGATCTTGTTTATCAGCAGTGAGTGTTCAACTGTTTAACTGCAAACTCTCTAGTCATATCACATTTTAGTTCCCCAGTTCCATCTGAATTGGGCAGTATCACACACCTGATGGCTGTGTATCTTAAAGGCCTTTCTGCACATGCCCACAATGACTGAATGCAGTGCGCTTTTTCAGTGTTTTACAAAACTACTGTTGACATTGTTGTCTGCTCACTCGCTTGCAGAACACTACGCCTGCAGTCAAAACTCCCTTCCCCTTCTCGTGGATACAGGTTTATCAAATCTCCGGTATGCAGAATTACTGGGTTTGTGAGGCCTATACTACAGTAATGGTCTTCCACTAACATGGGGAGTGTGGCCTGCTTCACTCGCAAGCCACCCTCCCACATTAGGGTCGCCACCTTTTCAAATGCCCAAAGTGGGACATTGTTTGTGGAAATCTGAGATTTTGCAGAAAAAAAAAATACCCATGACCAATGCACAGGACAGAATTTCACTTTTTTGCCAACATAAATGCTTCTTCTTGCAGCATTTTAGATGCTTATGCTATTTAATATAATATGCAAGTGTTTCAGATAAAAAATAACTGTTTTATGAAACTATTAATGAAAGCTTAGGAAATATTTTTTGTCCTAAAATTTCAGGGACATTTGCCAGTTTTTAGTTTTTTGGGGTTTTTTTGCCAGACCCAACAGACCAGAATGGTACTGCCCCTCACAAAGCGGGACAGGTGGTAACCCTATCCCATATTCATCAATTTATTGCCACTGCTCTCCTCCCATTTTTCAATAATATCACAAACCTAAAGGCATAGCAACATATCAGGACAATTTCTAAACATTCACCCACTACATTCCATCTACCACAATACTACTAATATTCTCTTAATTACTCACTTAGTGTTATTCTTTTGATATAGCATCCACCATAGTACTTTTACTGTTTTATTCTGTTAATACGGCATCCACTTTAGTACTTTTGACATTCTGTTTCCAAGTCAATCAGTGAAGGACTGCTCAGTATCACCTACTTATCCTACAATATCCATCCTTCCTTCCCTTTGTACTACTGCACTCCCTCCCCTTCCTATCTAAAAAAAATAAATAAACAAAACATCTTCTCTTCCCGCCATACCTATCAGCTCCTCTACACAAACTTACTTCATCAAATTCCGTTTTACTTCTTACATCATAGCAACTCCTCCTGCGTTTCCATCTTTCCACTTTATTCTTATTCATACTTAGGAATGCAAATTCCTCCCTTGGATTCTCAACTCTCTCTCTCACTTCTTATCCAACACAATTACTACTCACTATCACTAACATCATTCTAACTCCTACATAAATTTGTTCCTAACTTTATAACTTCTTTGGCTCTCCATCTAATCACAACTGTTTAACTTCTGAGTCTTTCCATTACCATCAAAAGTAAATACGCTATTTACTAGCTTAACTAATCAGTTTTTTTCTATTACTTGCTCTCCTCACGGATGGCCAAATTGCTGTTACACCCAAAACTTTCTCCCCTACCATAAGCCTCGAATCAAGCCATTCTGTCCAAAATTCATTACAAGAAATTGCTTTTGCTCCACACCTGTTTGGCAGCTCAGCTACTCTTCACTCACTACCACCCCAGAATAAAGCAAATATAAATAAATAAATAAATAAAAATTACAATAATAAAACCACTTCATTGTTCAGCAACTAAACTATGTGGTTATATACACCCTAACTCAGACACTCCTATCTGTACCCCCAACACATACATACACATCTGATTACCTCTAATAACTCCAAACTGAAGTTTACCTCCATAAATACACACAGCATTTGTAATAAACTCACTGAACTGCATGATGCCTGGATCTTTCATTATATACCAGATACTACTGTTGCCATTACATGACATGGCTACAACCTCATATAAAAGACTCAAATTCTTCCCCCAAGATACAGCATCATTAGAGCTGACAGGCTAACCAAAAAGCTGGAGTAGTAGCTATTCTTTACTCTAACACATATGAAGTCTCCTTTCTTACAAAAACACTGCCCAAAATTCAATATTGTAGAGCTACGCATTTCCTACATAAAATTTGATAACCACAAACTCCTTTGCATAGATATATCCACCCTTGAAGAAATCCTTTACAGGATCTCCGACAATATTAATAATGAAATAGCCATACTAAGTGATGTCAATATCAACTGGAACACTTTCACTTCTAACTATCCTTCTAATATCAAACTCCGTGGGCTCAAACAGGTTACTGCTTTTACTCACTATAATAAATCCCAGAACACTACTCTCATTCTTGACTGGATTCTGGTCTCTGATTCTTGCAACTAATACCACATTAGGAGCCCTTCACAAATCCCTTAGTGATCACTGCTTGCATATATCAGAAGTATTACTCACCATGCCAAACAACAAATATACTTGTAATTTCTCAAACTTTAACCCTGAATCATTTTTGACTGCTCTAAACTCATTCAACTGGATTATACTAAAAGCCTTGCTACAAGATATACAAAATGAGTTAGTAGAAATATTTTTAAAGTATCCTAAACAGCTTTGCACCACTACCCTGAAAGAGAGCAAAATCTAACTTTGTTCCTTGATATACTAATCAGAGATGAAGTCTTATGCAAAATAGAAATAAGGCATGGAAAGACTGGCAGAAACTTAGAACTCCACAAATCTTACAGTTCTTTAAAGAACTTAAGAACCCAACCAAAAAGCAAGCCAACCTTGATAAGAAATAATACATTCCGATTTACAGAACAACCACATATATATCCCCAGAAACATCTGGTCATCCATCAAACAAATTATGTACCCAGAAACTAACAATGTCCCTAATCCTTGTCCCTTTAACTCCCCCAGAGAAACAGCCACCAAGTTTAACTCGTACTTCACTGACAGCACAGCTGTCCACACCAATGAATCCTCTCCAGATTTATGTCTATTCCCATCCAGTAATACCCAAACCTTCATACTAAAGCCTTTCCCTACCTCATTCAGAAGAAAGAAAAAATTATTCAA
Source organism: Protopterus annectens (assembly GCF_019279795.1). Classification (NCBI taxonomy): domain Eukaryota; kingdom Metazoa; phylum Chordata; order Ceratodontiformes; family Protopteridae; genus Protopterus; species Protopterus annectens. The sequence continues at coordinate 648,106,218 of NC_056745.1, read as the reverse complement.
ACTTAAACTCTGCTCACCCTATGCCAATAACCTTCCTGTGGAATATCTAAAAACTGCTGCTAACGCCATTGCATATCCAATCTCCTTTCTTATAAACTACAGGAATCCTATATTCCTACCATCTGGAAAAAATGGCATATCATCCCTCTCCACAAAGGAGGCACTTCTCCAGAGATATCTAATTTCAGTAAACAAATAAACAAGCCGTATGTGTATTCCTCTGAAGACAGTTAAAAATATTTAACACAAACCACAATACAGATGAAGCACTTTTCGTTTAGCTGCTAGCTAAACTTCATCAGATAGAATTGCATTGTGCTCCCTCCATTTATATTAGTAAGAAGTCATGTGTTCATTCTTAATCAGCCCTTATTATTCAATTATTTCTTAAAGCATACATTCCCTTGTGCTATACTCTGGTGTCCCTTCCATCAAGCAATACAAGAAGTCACAGATTCTTAAATTTAAAATTATAGATCAAAGTGTTAAAGGATTTTAGAGGGGGTCCTACTTCATTATTATTAGAAAAATCAGAATTATTGTGGCAGCTAAGACTAGATGAAACACGTTCTAGCTCTTGTATTTTAAAATTGAAAAGTTTGTTGAGATGACATGACTATGTATACGTACTTTCTGTGTGAAGAATCAATTTGAATGGAGGGTGCATAATGCAATTGTATCTGATGAAGTTTAGCTAGCAGCTAAACGAAAAGCACTTCATCTGTATTGTGGTTTGTGTTATTAAATAGTTTTAACTGTCTTCAGATGAGTACACGTACGGCTTTATTTGTTTATTTAATATCTAATTTCAGTCCCACTGCCATTTTATCAGCTCTCTCAAAAATATTGGAAAATGTGTTAATAAACAACTACTCCAGCATCTCTTAAAGCAAGTACTACCAACCAATACTCATCAATACTCAAAATGGTTAAGAACTACCCACAGAACAAAATGCCCTCCTAACCTCTATGGATAACATAAATAGAGCAGGGAAGAATGCAAACTCATAGTGTCCTTATTCCTAGACTAAGGAAAATATGTTTATACTGTCTCATAAAAAAACTAATACAAATGGCCACAATAGGTGTCTCTCAACCTACTCTTTGGAGGTTTAATAATTACTTGTCAGAACATGACAAGCCAGTCAAATGGAATTCTACCCTTTCCCCTTATCTACACATCAGCACAAGTGTCCCCTCAAGGCTCTATTCCTGGTCCTCTTCTATTTAATGTGTTCATAAATAATATTCATACTTCTAAACAACACCCATCTCTTGTACAGTATGCAGATAATTCCACTCATCTGCCTCTCAGGCAATATAGAAAACATAAAAAGATGACACAACATGGCTTTAACTGAAAACTGGCTTTGTAACTACCAACTCCTTGTTAATCCAAAGAAAACTAAACTACATGTATTTTCCCTAACTCGCTTACTCATGAGAAATGTAACTTTTAAATCACATCTCTAAACAAGACACTAACTGAAATACAAGAAACTGCTGGGAGTTATAATAAATGACAACCTCAAATACGACTTCCACATACAGAGCAACATAAAAATTGACATAAAACAGGAATGCTATATAGAGAGAAAAAATCCTTGCTGCACCCACCAGAGTCCTTCTAGCTACTACATACAATCTCTCCATTACTTGCTTCTCTCATCTTGACTAACATTCATGCCGTCCTAAAATCTAAACTAGAACAGTGTTACAAGGTAGATAGATTTGCAGCTAAAGCAAGTTACAGAACATCCCTGCACTATATACTATAAACTGGCTAGAATTACCCCCATCAGTTTAATTATACCCAACTTCTCATAACACAAAAAAATATATATAATCCCACTTTTTGCACAGCTATTAGTACAACTCTCCACAATTACCTCCTAAATCGTCACCTTTGATCTTCTGACAAATGTCTACTTGACATCTCTAAGCCTTGCAAAAACTGCAGTCAAAGTCTGTACTCACACTGTGTAGCAAAAGTCTGGAATACAATCCCTGCACCAACCAGGGCAATGTATGACATTCATTTATTAAAAATGTAACAAAAAACTTCTCTCCAACTCCTAGCTTTGCACATGCTGCTGTTCTGACTAATAATTCCAGCTCCTACTCCACCAATACCTATATACCCTTAGATTTCCTTTTCCTTGTTTTATCTTTCTTACTCTTATTCCCTAACTCTTAATCCTGTTTTCCCTGTTTGGATGACCTGTTTCACATATGCACTCTACTTATCACCTCTAACAAATATTTTTTCTCACTCTCCCGTCACTTCATCTCCTCATTTACCATTTCAGTGTTCCACTGTGGCATTTGCTTTATGAGTGAGTCATAAACGCATTCACTTATAACATGTCAACACATTTCAATGCTACATGATAATGTATTTATCTTGTTTTACTTCTGATATATGTGTATTATTCCACCTGTGTATGAATATTTGTACTAATCTAGATATTTTACAGTATATTTTAATATGTCATTTTCACCCATGTATATTTATTTTCTTTTCTTATATTTGTGGAGATTTTCTCCCAGCACCTCTGCTGAAAGCAGATAAAATTATCAAGTCAGACTTTCCCAGATCAAATGTCAATAAATAAATACAGTTAAACAAAGTTTACAGAAGAAAACTGCTGCACCCCATGCTTATTTTTTCATGGTATCTCAACAAAATTCACCTGAGGTCTACAAAATGATGGGGAAGGGGGAACAAAAGTTGGTCCTATAAAAATGTAACTGTTCAGGGGAGAAAACTGATCTGGAAGAGTGAACTATGAACTTGTCCTTCAGTAAATCAGACAGAAAGCTACAGTAAGCTGAGCTACAAATGCTTTCAGTAAAAATGCAGAAAGTCTGTTAAAAAGCAACAATCAATTTTGAATTGTGCACACATTTGAAGTACCTTCAGCTCAAAGAATATGCTACTTTATTTTGGACAACACCTTATCTGAACCCCACCCACCCACCCACACCCACCCACCCACCCACACACCCACCCACACACACACACACCCCCACACACACACACACACACACACACACACAGAAAACCTTGTATTCAAAACACATTTAAGAAGTTTATTTTTTCTGCCTTGCTTCTTAAGTGTACACAAATGGAAGACACACTAACTGTGAAATTCTGGAACCAATGTCTGAACTTGCATGTCAGGGATAAATACAAAATCAAAAACAACCTTAACTACTCATAGTGTCAATTTTAAGTTAGCTGTTAGAATTCTTCTCTATATCCTCTGTCTGCTTAAATTCATTTATCTGGCATTTGTGTACTGTATATGTGAAATAATCATGGTCATCTTCTAATTATTGCTGTATTTTATCAGCACCAGAACAGTTATGAAGACCCAGTTCATAAGTAATTGAATGTTTAGAAGGTGTTAACAAACATAATTGAGATCTGTTAATAAGAGGTCAGATACAAGAAGTACATGAAATAAACCAGATATGCATACTAATTTTATCAAGACAGTATCAATTCACATTAAGTGTAAGCATTTAAATGAGAAAAGAAAGTTTGAAATAAACTGGTCATATTAAGAATGTCAGAAGAGCAGAGTATGAAATTGAAAATGTCAGAACAGTTTTGTGGATACCAAAGACAGAAGACAAGGAAGCATTACAATGATTTCTAGGAATGGTGCCAAACCACTTTGTAGCTAAGCCATGAGAAAGAGCAAATTATTGTCCGAAGGATAAAATTCAAAGGTGGATATTTCAGGGTGATTCTTTGTCACCACACCTGTTTTGTCTTGCCTTAACCCATTAAGCTGTTTACCTAACAGATTAGGTTATAGCTACAGTTTAACTCATAGAAACCAACTGTGTTTAAAGACATCTCATCCACTTTTTACAGATGATTTAAAACTGTACAGTTCATTACACAAAGTTCTGAAAGCACAACTGCAAATGGTTAAAACTTTGTCAGATGACACAAGAATGACATTTGGTCTTAATAAATATGCAAAAGCAGCATTTACAAAAGGAAAACTCTAGCAACAAGAGAATATCAACCTGGGACACGAATGCAATATAAAATAATTTGATCAGGTGAGTCTGTGTATATGTATAAGTACTTAGGAATAGATGAGGGGTCAACAATAAAACATGAACAAATAGAATAAAGGTCAGTATGAAATACTGCAGAAGTCTAAAGCTTACACTGAAAAACATACAGCTGTGCAAAATGTTACCGTAACAGTAGATATCCTTCTCTTCACTGTTGCAATATTCTTTACAAAAAGGATCCCCTGCATCCAGCCAGCATACCAAAGCCTTAGATTTTATAGATTTTATAGATGTCGTACATCACATATGCTCCCTGTTCAGGGCACAGGGCATAAAGGTGAAGTTCATACCTCAGAACTGAAAAGCCCTAGGAAGAGAAATTATTCCTAGGAACCAGGAGGAATATGTGCATCCAGGAAGAGGGGAAAAAAAGAACAGAATTCCAATGCAAGAAAGACAGAAGGAAAAGAGCAGAACAGAAGGGGAGGAAGCAAATACTGCAACAGTGAAGAGAACTACATGTACTGTTATGGTAAGATTTTACACAATTGTACTATGTCCTTCCATATCACTATGCAGTATTCTTTACAAAGAGAGAGTATAAAAACTCAAGAGGAAACTTGGGAGGAGGAAGGTCCAGAAGTGTCCTCTAGAAATCCATGCAGGATAGCTCTGGCAAAGCCAGCTCTTACTCTGGAAACAGGATCCAATTTATAATGCTTAGTAGCAGCCTCAAGGAGGAAACAACAGCTCTAGTAGAATCATTCTCTATGAAAGGAATAACAAAAAGAAATGGCCTTTGAGATCCAGGGGGAAATGGTTTGCTTAGAAACAGCCAGACCTAGAGATCTGGGATAAAAAGAAACAAGAAGTTGCTCATATTTGTGAATGGCCTTAGTCTTATCCAAATAATATCCATGCAAATCCAAGGTGTGAAGAATCTTTTCACTAGCAGGTCTGTTGAGAAGGAAAAAAGGAGGGCAAATTAATAGATTAAGAGACAACTCAATCATCTTGGGCATAAAAGAAGGATTAGTACGAAGAGACCCACAGGGAAGAGACCCTTTAAAAAACTAAGAAAGGAGGAACAGCCATAAAAGTCTTGAGTTCAGAGACTCTCCAAGCTAAAATAAGGGCGAAAAGAGCAGACTTCCAAGTACAATGTTGCAAGGAAGCTGAACCTGCAAGTTCAAAAGGAACCTGTGTCGATTTTTCAAGCACAAAATTGAAGACCCAGAAATCTTTTGACCTCAACTCTAGAGACAATAGGAGGACTCAATGTCAGACAAGCAGAAATAGCTGAAAGTTGAGCTTTAACAGAATATATGTTAACACAGCATGAAGCAAGTCACACAAGTAAGAGAGAAGCAGAGGGATCCCCACAGAAAATGGATCCTGGTAATGAGAAAGGCAGCAAGCAGAAAAGCTCTTCCATCTGGAAAATTAAGATTTCTTGTAGTGGATTTCCTAGTCTCCTGAAAACCCCTAAGCACATCCTCGGGGAAAAAAGTGCCTAAAAGGGATCAAAAACCTATCACCCACAGTGTCAGTTGAACAGTTGACAAGTGGGTATGAATCAGGGACACCTTGTTATGTGTGAGAAGGTCCATCCTTGTGGTGAATGCCCCTGGCTAGATAAAAAAGAAGGCGGAACCAATGCTGTTCGGGCCAAAAGAGTGTCACCAGCAAGATTTTGGGGGAGTCACGCTTTATCTTGAGCAGGGCCCTCAGAATCAGAGGAAGGGGTGGAGACGAAGAGAAGCATCCCCTTCCAATGGAAAGATAGGGTGTCCACCTTCCAAGTCAGAGGACTCTGGTAAAAAAAAAAAGAGGAAGGTGTCTATTCAAAGGGGAGGCAAAAAGGTCTGCTTGTAGAGTACCCCATTGATGGGCAATGTCCAGAAACACATCTCTGTGAAGCATCCATTTGTGTGTCTGTGTAATGGACCTGTTCAGTCTCCCACTATATTTTGTTCTGATGGAATGCATACAGCCTGAACAGTCACTCAATACTGGACAGCTAGATCCCAGACCTGAAGAGCTAGTCTGCAAAGAAGGTAGGACCATGTCTCCCCTTGCTTGTTGATATAACACATTACTGTGGTACTGTCTGTGAAGACTTTGAGAGGTCCTAATAGAAAGAGAGAATAGAAGTCTGAAGAGCTAAAAGGAGACATTTCCCTTATGTTGATGTGAACTGACCTCTGATAAGAAGGCCAGAGAACCTGGCCCTTGAGGGAACCAAAGGAAGCTCTCTACCCCATCTGAGACATATGAAACAAATTCCTAAGAGGGGACTGAGGGGTTGAAAGGGAAGACCCAGGTTTACAGTAAGCTGATGAACCCACCACTGAAACTCGAGTTTGAGGCATGGAAGGAGAGGAACTAAAAAAAACAGTGAATGACAGTGTTGAAGCCACACTGACTTTAGGAACGACTGCAGTTTTCTCATATGGAATTTGGCCAAAGGCAGCATAGGAATGGTGGAGGTCATGAATCCTAGAACCCTGAGAAAATTCCTAGCTGTTATTGAAGCCTGAGGAAGAAGGGACTGAAAAAAGGTGATTAGAGAGACAGCCTTGGGTAGAGGTAGGGGTGCCAGCAGAGGAATGGTCTACATCCTGCAATCAGGAAACACATGATCCTGAGTAGGAACCAGGGCTGATTTCTAAAAGTTTAAAACGCCAGGCATTGTAACAGACAAACCTGTAAACTGGAGGTGCTGAAGCAAGACCTCGAGAGATGAAGCCTGAATGAGCAGGTCAGCCAGATAAGGACAGATATGAACGTCTCTCATCCTACAAAAGGCAATGACAATGACAGGAGTGAGGTGTTTGGTGTATACCCTTGGGGCAGTAGAGAGGCCAAAGGGCAAAGCAGAGAAAAGAAAATGCAAGGAAGAAAAAGAGAAACATAAAAACTTCCTGAAAAGGGATGAATAGAGATGTGAAGATAGTATCCCTGGATCTCAATGATGCCCAAGAAAGTTTGGGGAAGGAGAAGAGGGAATAGGGGTTGAAGGGACAGCATCTGAATGGAAGGGAACTTCACAAAGGTGTTGAGCTGAGAAAGGTCCAGAATGGGTCTCCAGGTACCTTCCTTCCTGGGAATCAGAAACATCATGGAATAAAACCTTGACCCTTACTGCACTGTGTTCATGACTTAAATAGTACCCTAAGCACGCCTGGAAAGAAAGGAAACTATTCCTGAAGAGGTTGAGGGATGCCCAAAAATGGAGTAGGGGATCTCCACACCATAAAGTATCCCTGGTGGATGATGGACAGATAACAAGAGTCCTGAGTGACACATAACCAACTGAAAAGGGACAGGGAAAGACGATGGGAAAGGGGAACCTGACCCAAGGAAAGGGGGAGTAAACTATCAGACAGAACCTGGTTTGCTTGAAAAGGAGGTTTCTGAGAAGTAGGGGTCTGTGGAGACTTAACAGCAGGCACATGCCTAGAACCCTTCTTACCTTTAGGAGGAGGGTGAGGCTGCCTATGTACAAAAGCAGATTTGGATGATAATTCCTCTGGAGCTTAGGGATAGGGGAGACAAAAATGTTTCAGTTCCTGCAATGCCTTGCCTTTATCCTGGAGGGACTTAAAAAGCTCACCAGCAGCAGAAACAAAAAGCCTCCTATTATCAAGAGCAATCAACTAGGAAGAGGCAGGGAAAGGCACTCTAGCAATTTGGCCTTAATATCATCAGGACGGGCTGCAGCCAAAGCCAAGGTAACCTCTCAAAACAGTACCAAATGCAGCACCTCATAGGAGCATTTTGACCAACATTCAATGATGGCATTCAGACTGGCGGCAAAGTTATTCTGAGGTATGTACTTCCAAATGTCAGCTTTATGCCCTTTGCTTTGAGAGGACAGCATGTGTGTGATGTACAATGTCTATAAAATGTAAAGCTTTAGTATACTGGATGGTCATTGGAGCTACCCCTGGCAGGGGATCCTTTTTGTAAAGAATGCTGCAACAGTAATATTGAAGGACATCTGCTGTGACATCCAGGAATAAAGTCCAAGCTATAAATCAATTTGCTCTTCATGTTCTAACTCACAGCTCTGGTGTGACTGACTGGTTTTAAAAAGCACTGAACCAGTTGGTTAAGAAAAATGCTTCACATGTATCAAGTAAGACTCCTCAAAATCAACTACATCTATAGATCTGCAGTTGTGGGGTTGCGCAGATATTTGCTGACTCCTTATCAGATCCAAACATAGTGTAAATTCTAAAGCATGAAGAAAAAAGTCTAAGATGACATCTTTGCTTAGTTTAGTACAAGCATTTTGGAACAAAGGGAAGTAGACAAAAATCAGATAACTTAGAATAACAAAAACAAAAGTATATAAAGAAAAGGATCAGATGACAAAAACAAAAAAAATGGAAAGTCAAGTAATATAGCAGCAAGTATATAGATCTTCTTGAATAATGTTATGACCAATACCTGACACAGGAATGGCTAAGATAGGTGAACTGAAACCAGAAGACGAAAGGCTAATAATGGCTACCCATGACAGTGGGCTATGTACACACTGGCTTACAAAGTCTGTAGACTAAGTGGGAGAAACAGACAAATGTAGGTTCTGTAAAACAGAACTGAAAACTGTTGCACATCTTGCTGCTGGGTATGACACACTCATGGTTGGGGATCTATACAATGAAAGAATGTGGCAAGATTGTTGTAATGGGGGCTGCTGAAACACTACAACAGATAGAGTTGAGAAGCACTGCAAACATGAACCAAAAAGCATTATACAGAACAATGACATTTATATCAGAAGGGATCCCCCATCTGGAAAAGTTAAAAACAGATTTGAGAAAAACAAATATAGTTGCTCATGGAAAAAAAAAAAAGAAAAGTAGCATTGATCACTGACATTGCTACACCAAACGATTACAGTGTCTTATGTACACAGACAGGCATAGCGAGAAAGACAGAAAATACCAGAATTAGAAAGCAAAAATGAGGGCAATGTGGAATAAAGTTACCCAGACAGTTTCAATTACACTAAAAGTAGAATTGTACTTAAATATGCTATCAATACATGTAAACCATATGAACTGCAGGAAGAGGCAATTCTGGGCACATGGTGAGTGCTGAGAAGAGCACTCGACTAATATCAATGACTGAAACAATTCTAATTTCATGAATTCTAATTATACTATGACTTAGGAGTAGAGTCCATTCCTGTCATAGTATAAGAAACCCAAAACATTTGTAGAAATTAAATTGAGAGTCCTGCAGGACTAACCATGAGCACCACAGCTGCCATGAGAGCCACAGTCCTGGGGAATTCCCTTACTGAGATGCTAGTCCAAGTGTAAAAACCCAGAAATAGATCTAAATACAAATCTATTATTTCCTGATAAACAAAAGCACTCTTTCAACTGAGTAATCCTCAAGGAAGCAATCAGACCATACTTCTGTAAGTTCTCATTGAATCCCAGCCTGTGAAGGAGATCCTTTACCCAAGTGAGAGATTCCAGATACTTTGAAAAAAAAACTCTGCAATGATAAGCAAGTTGTCGGAATACGGAAAAATCTAAATACCTTATAGTTTGCAGTAGGCTATCACAGCAGTCATACACCATCACTTTTGGTGCAGTGGCTAGATCAAAAGGTAATGCAGGGAACTGAAAATGTGATTCAGATACAGAAAGTCTTAAGAAATGTTTTAAATTTGGATCTATAGGAACATGATGATATGCATCTTTTAAATCCAAGGTCATTAGAAAACTAAGAAGAATGATGGATAAAAGCCTCCCTAGGGATGGGCACACCTTTCTTGCTAAGCAGAGTGGCATTCTCTGCCCCTTCTCCCAGGACCAACAAGAGTGGCTCTCCTTTGCCCACCAAAGGCACTCCAGCAGCCACACAGGATGTACAAAACCCCTGGTCTACAGCGGCTGTAGGGACACCACCACCGGGACACAAGGAAAAAGATGTGTGGTCTAATGAACCAGCTTTAGTTGAGCAGACATCCACCTGCAGCTGAGGCACTTTACCATAGAAAAAAATACAGTTTAAATAACTTTTTATCACAAAAGTACAAAAGAAAAACTCTTGTTTAAGCGAACAAATGTCACCTAGCAGTTATTAAAATGACTTTCTTGTGGCATAGTTAAGTAAGCCGAAGTAGTTTTTTTTGTCAAAATAAGTCAAGTAGAAGTTTCTTCCCCTGAAGGGAACTTATGTGCCATTGGTAAAGATGACTGCTGATCCTCAAAAGCCTGCAGTGAAGTGCTCTCTTCGGTGACAGGAAAGCTCAGGAGAACTTTTCACCCAAACCTGACTTTTTAGTTTAAACTGACTGATGATTTGGGCATGTGGAAGTTAAGGAAAGCTTTGGAAGTTGGGCAGCTGTTATTCTTCTGGCAGGATATAAAACCCATTTAACTTAGGAACTGCAGCAGTGATCCTTATGAAGGATATTCAGATACACTGAAATGCCTGGTGCTTCCTTGTTGCAAAACAAGAAATAAAGAAAGTGTCCTTGAAGATGTAATTAAAATGCAGTGGGCTTGCTGCAAAAATGAAAACTCTTCAAATATATCTTCTGCAGAAGTCATCTAATATAAAATGTTTATGGTACATTTATTCATCTCATCACTGTGAGATTATTTTGTTAGATCCTCTCATTCATTCTTTGTTGCTATTCAGAATCTAAGAATTTATTTTCTGTTGGAGGAAGAGAGACCTGGAGTGTCAAAGATAAAAATAACCCTTCCAACACAAATGGGGAAAGCTTGAAAATATCTAAAGGGGACCTTAATTATAAAGCTATGAAAAAGTATGAGCATATCAATGTCAGCTAAACATTTTTTAAACTCTAAAGGATTGTGAATGTCTCCTAAAAATGCACCTGGTATGGCTACTTTCTAAGCACAGTAATGATAACCTCATTAAGTTTCTCCAGTGCAGAAGCATTCAAACGGTCCTAAGTGAAGATGGGAGCCACAGAATTGATGCAGGAAGTAATCTCCATAACAGATACTACACAAGACAGAAATACAGCAAAAAGTTACAAAATGATGTCACGATTTTCTACATAAAGATACCATTTCGCTTTTCTCCCATACCAGAAAAACTGGAAGGAACAGATCCTCAATTTTATGAAAGCACACATGAAGCAACTGGACTGGTGTTCCACAGCAGGATTTATTATTTGAAGGGGCACATACAGTGCATGATCCACACCTAGCCATGAGAAAGCAGACAAGACCTACATTAGTAAAGCAGCAATTATACCAGCAGAAAAAGCTGATCTAGACCAAACTGCAGCACAGGGGAAATTAGTAAAAATAGGACAGAGCAGAGTGTTTGTGGAAAATGATTATTGGTATACACCAAGTAAAAGAGAAGCAAATTTATCTTACCAATCACAAAATGTTGAGAGAAAGGAGTGAGATTCAAGTTACTGTATTCAGCTGTCAAGAGCATTTTTTTCCTGGAGGACAAAAAGGCATTTTTCTGATAAAGGACAGGCTACAGAGGAATAAAGTTTATTCAACAAAAAGTGAGCCAGTATGCAAAAGGGGACTATGCTTCTCATTCTTCTGACAAGAAAGCTCATAGAGAGAGACTTTGCCAGTGAAACATTTTCCAATGTGCTAAAGGAAAACACTTGAGAAACAAAGCACAGGAATTGACTAGAAGTATCAGAAGTACTTTGGACTTGAACTAGAGTCCAGTGTTAGGAGATGGAGATTATCAGTAAGAAGACCAGCAGCACTGAAATATGTGAATAAATTGGAGACTATAAAGTACCAATCATACAGGTGAAATATGGCTTTGCAAATAAAAGTGGCTGAAAAAAAAGACTGGACTTTTGTTGACTTTGTTAAACTTGTGGGATGACTGTAAAGCACACACCCCACTTTATGTATTTAATGTTTCAAATAAGACTAAAGGGAAAAAAATAACTAAGATATTTTTGTTCATATTAGTACGTGTATAAAGTTCCATGATATAAACTGCACATTACACTGTAAAGCAGTTCTGTATAGTATGCAGTTAGGGGTATTTTAAATGTGGGGTGTCTAAGTAGACAAGCACAATTTTTAGTTGTAAGAAATACAGGTTTTACAAAACAGCAAGAGAAGAAAGGCTGAACAGAAACATATTTAAGTTAATACAGGCTGAGATCTTGGGCTGCTGGGGTTGGGTGTAAAAATGTACAGATTATATGTAGAACTAAGATAATTTTCCCTTGCTTTTACAAGGTTGGTGGTCTAGATTAATGTCCTTGGCCTAAGCTATAACCAAGTTGTTTTGTAAGCAAAGAGGCATAAAAAGTAAGCCAAAATGATGAAAGCCATGTAAAATAGTAAGCTTCTTGCATGTGCAAATATATTAGCCTATTTTTTTTTAATTAGCAAATATTCTAAGTGTGAGACAAAACGTCTACAGCTGAAGGCAGTTGGGTAGGGGATTCTATACATTCTATTCTGAGTGAAATGTTCAGAGATTCCTTCAAACATCTGTAAATTGTTAGCCTTTTTTTTTCTCATTGCTGACTACTTTTACATACAGATAAGCTATCGGAAGATGCAGACAATTAGTCTCAAGATTTCTAAACATTCTTTGCTGAGGAAAATTAAAAATTTCATGGTGCAGTGACAAAGTTCAAATTTATCAAAAGGGAATAAGCTAGTAGCCTTAATACTTTAATACACTGAACTGAACCTTGCATAATTTAGTTTTACTAAAAACAGCCAGTGGATTTTTTCTTATGGCAAACAGTTAATGTTTTCTGAAACTATACAAGCAGCAAAAAAGATCAGAAAGGAACAGACAGCAACTGGGGTAAGTGGGAGCACAAGCAATATCATGTACTTTAGCACGGGTAACCTTAATTTTAGATTAGGTATGCCTATTGGTTTCACTGTCAATTTGTGGTAATTGTTCCTACATGGATGGTTAAACATTGTGTGTGAAAATTTACATTGCTTTGTGTGTTTGTTCTAAATAAACAGGGGATGGAAAGCTTTCAGAAATGTGACACAAGTTGAAATGGAGATGAGAAGAAACAACTACAGAAAATATCAGCCTGCCAAACATTAGTGTGTGATGTAAGGCAAAAATTGGAAATACACATTCAATTAAACTTTCATGTATAAGTGGGAGCAATAACTTTTTATCATAATGGCAACTCTGTCCGTAGTATCTTGGAACGTAAATGGTCTTACATGTATGGACAAAAAGGGAGTATTGAATTATATGAAGAAATGCTCAGTGCAAATAGCAATACAGCAACAGAATATTTTTAAAAAAATGAGCACATGAATTTAACAAAAAGAATTTCAGGATGGATATTCAATAGAACATAAAGGACACAGGAAAATGACAGTAATAATACTGATTGCTAGAGGGGCTCCAATAGTGATAGAAAAGGGAAAAAAGGCAACACTGGTAGATTTTTTTTTTAGTAAGGTGCTATGGGTGAGGGTGGAGGATTATGCTGGCATGTACTTATACCAAAAACTGCTATTATGGAGCTTAAGAAAATTTTGGGAAACATAATCGGCTTTCAGTAGGGAATATTACTTGTATATGGGGGACTGGAACTTGATTTGCAATAGTGAGGATGTATCAAAGGGATTAAGGAGGGAAAATATAACAAAAGAGGGTAGATTTCCAAAGAAATTTATGAAAATATTGGAAGACATGAATTCAGTAGCAGGGATTTACATATTATTCCCCAAAAGTACAATAACTGGGCTAGACTGGATAGGAATTATATTACACAGGAACAAATGCATTTACTTGAAAGCTCTGATACACATCTGATAGCCATTTCAGATCGTACGCCAATAAAAACTAAGATAAAATGCAGGGTAATGAAGCAAAAATGACACTTTGGTGCTTTCTCCCAGCTGTTAAAAAGAGAGGAATTTAAGGAATGGATATAAGAAATAATTTGTGAGTTATTAGGAAAGATTGAAATTTCTTCAGAAGGAATAGTGTCAGATAAAATGAAAATGCAGTTTAAAACAGGGTAGAAATAAAAGAGAAAGAAATATGTTTAAGTAATCAGAATTTAGAGAGGATGACAAGTATTGCAGAGTAAGAGGAATTTCACAGGAAAAAATGAGGAACAAATGCAGAGTGCTAGTGAGAAAACAGGGAAGTAATTGAATGATATGCATGAGTTTAGAAAGACTGCTGTTAAGCAACTATTTCTGAGAACTCCACAGCACAAAAACTTTTAACACAGTAAGATCAGACAACAGAAAGGAGAAAGGGTTTTTGCCAAACTCAGGGAGCCTACAACAAAAAAAATAAAGTACAGCTGTGCAAGAACTCAGCATGACAGTAGATACTCTTATTGATCACTGAAAAGGCATCTGTCCTTCAAGCCTGGGGACAAGGACCCCTTGTGCAAAAGAGAGGAAGCTGTTTGCTGCTCTCTGAGGCAAATAAATCTATTTGTGGTATCCCCCCACTTGTGGACTATGTCTAGGAATACCTGTTTGTTGAACATCCATTCTCATGTGGGTCTTCAATACACCTGCTGAGTGAATCCACCAGGCTGTTGTCCTGAGAAGGGATGTATACTGCCTGCAGGATTCTTTGTGCCTTGATGGCAAGGTCCCAAGCAATTTGACCCAATATGAAGATTTGGTAGGATCTTGTTTCCCCTTGTTTATGTACTACGTGATGGTTTTGCTGTCTGTAAATATTCTTAGACGCCTGGGTTTCCAAAGGGGGGAAAAGACCTGCAGGATGTGTTCCAGTTTAAGTTTAGTTGTGCAACAACCCTGGACCTTGTGATCCCCTGTCCATGCTTTTCAAACTTACCTGAGGTGTCTATTTGCAGGTGCAGAGTTGGAGTCTGCACTTTGAAGGGCTGCACTGGATTGAGGTTGACCTATGCCATCTGCCAAAGGATGTCTTTTCTGAGACACTGTGTGTGGAATCTAGGCATCCAGTGGATGAGAATGCTGAGACCATAAATTCTTCAAGTACCACTGGATCTTCCTTACATATAGCCCCGGCTAGTGGGAACATGGGGATTGTTGCTGCTATGTAACCTAGTACTCAGAAAATATTCTTTGTGGAGCAAGTTTGGAGAGGTAAGAGGGACTGAAAATAGTTCATGAGGCTCTGGACCTTCTCCTGAGGTAAGAAGGCCTACATGTTATTTCTAACATTTATCACAAGAAAAATAAGTAGGACAGTTTTGAAATTTACTGCGAACTCCAGTTGCTAGAGGAGGGTGATAGTGAACTTGAGCTATAACAGTAGCATCAGAAGCAATACAGTTTGGATTAGCAGATCTAGGTAATTAAATATCCATATTCCTGAAACCACAAAAGGCAATAACTGGAGCCAGGCACTTTGTAAAACTCTGAAGAAACAGAGGACCCAAAAGGCAAAGCAGCAAATTGAAAATGTGAGGGAGCCAGTAGAAAACCTCAAGAATTTCCTGCAAGAAGGGTGCACAGAAATAAGCAGATAGATACATGTCCTTCAAATCTAGTCATTAGAAAAGCCTGAGAGAGGATAAAGGGAAGAAGAGTCTGGAATAATATTTTGAAGGTGGTCCAGTATGGGCTTCCACTGTCCCCCATTTCTTGGCACCAGAAAAAGCCTTGAGTAGAGGCCTCAGCCTACAAAGTGAGGAGGAAGTGCCTTGAGACTGTAGATCCTGTAGGATGGGACAGAGCAGACTTACAACATACAAGGCCATTTCAGACCCAGCCTTGATGGAGTTGCAGCATATCCATAAGACAAACTCCACTCATGCAACCCACACGCAAGGCCTTAACCTGGTCTGTGACATTAACAGAACTTGTTGGCAGGACAGATGTGTGTCCCAGAGACTCCCTTGCCATGTCCAGCAGAGTGCCTCTCTAGCCCTCTTTAAGAGGAACCTGGATGACTGGATGGGAAACAGAAAATACACCCCTGGGATCCCACCTGTGTCCCTGATGGACAGGGGAAATGGGTGCTGACTTTGAGGGAACATGGGCAAAATTCTTGGCTAGGCTTATAATGGCCTCCTGGCCAATAGCATAGTATCATCCTATGAACCTATTAAAGGTTGTGGGGAGCAAGTGTCATGCCTTTGAAGGGAAGGAGCTCCTTCTAGGACATACTGTAATCTTGTTCGATGATGGTAAGTACCCACTTATCTGTAGTGATTTGTTCCCGATCTGAAATGTAGAGTGAGATTTTTTGAAAGGGGAAGGGTGGGACCGAAGAAAGGGGAGATGTGAAAAGAATATAGTCACACAGACTTATCTGAGAAGGGAGGCCTCCCAGATCTGGGATCTCTTTCACATGGTTTTATGTAAATCTTTTTCCTGGTGCCTTCTTGAGTTTCTGAGAAGGACTATGTTTCTCTACTGATAAAAGAAGTGAGCTTGGCCAGGAATTCCTGTGGTATCTGGTCAAACAGCAGGATCTTTCTGCAGTTCTTCACAGTTTTATCTTGCTTTAGAAGGGTTTTGAATAGGCTAGCTGCCTGCTCACCAAACAGGAGGTTTCTGTCAAGAGGGGAATATATGAGCTTAACCTTAAAATCTTCAGGTACTGGCTGACCCCATAACCAAGCACATCTCCAAATGACTGAGCCAATAGCAGATGCTCTGGAAGAAGCTTCAGCAGCATCACAACTGTATTTTATACTTTAACTACTTGAGAGGCTTGATTAACACAGACAACATTTGCTGTTGAGAGCCCATGCTTGGCATGTCAACAACAACGTTGTTTATTTTGCTAAGGATAAACAGAAGCATTTACTCATATGAGTGTAGCAATTAATGGCCCTAAAAGCCAAGGTAGAGGATGTATAGACTTTCCCCCACCTATCCATGGACCTGCTGTCTTTACCTGAGGGTAGGGAATTAGCATTAGGGAAAAGTTTGGATAGTTTATCTGAAGCTAAAGTTTGGCTAAAGGGTCATGTACAGGACTCTTAGAAACTTACATACTTCTGGAGCTTTGTAGAATCAGTCAGACCTTTTGGGAACTGGGGTCTGAGAGTCTGGAGCAGCGGATGTTGATGCAAAAGCATCCAGAAAGGCCTCCAGGAATGGAGGGACATGGGGTTGGGGTTGGGGTTGGGGTTGGGGCTGGGATGCCTACATCTAACAGACTTTAATATCTTTTTTGAACATAAGAGAGTTGCTTAGACTCCCACTCTGTTTCATCATATTTCAAAGGTGTCTCCAGTGGATGCCAATTTCACAGAGAAATCTCATGAAAGGCAGTCATCATCTAATGGTACATGTTCTGAACAGTGAATTTTATTTTAGTTTGTTTACTGGGGTATTACACTGATCACAAAAAAGAAGACACCAATTTCACAAGCACAGTGTAATCACGGAAGGTAGATAATCCCACAGACAACTGATACAATATGTAAATATTAGCAGAGTAGAAAATCAAATGTACTCAAACCACCATTAATAAATGAAGTATAACCTTTCCACAAAGGATGGAGCCAAAAAAATTGTTTTTTTATTAAACAGAACTTCTTCAGATTACACACAGTAAAAAGCCACAGTCTTTTAAAATGTGAAGAAACCAATCAAAATGCTTGGCGCAGTTAAGGTTGAATAATTACAGAAACAGAAACTCAAATTCAACTTACATCACTAAATTATATTATACAATGGGCTTATTGTACATCAGTACCCTGATTGGAGAATGAGCATTCTCCAGCAGACTATTAATGTACAAGTAATCCCTGCTGAAAAACGAGTCCTCTGCTTCATGACAGCATATTAAGCTGCTGTGGAGCTCGCACTTACAAAACGGAATGGCTGCCATAATTTTATGCTCACTAAGCAGTGCTTTTGCTGTTTAGCGTGTGTAAAATATATAAAAAAAAAAATTAAAGTGTCTATGTGAGAGTGTATGCATGTATGAGAGTAAGAGAGAGTGATCGAGCAAGCGAAACAAAAAAGTGTGTGTTTATGTTTCTGTCTGCATGTATGCATGAATGTGTGTATGAAAGCAGTGTGTGTGTGTGTGTGTGTGTGTGTGTGTGAGAGAGAGAGAGAGATAGATCAAGAGAGAGACAAAGCGAGAGTGATGTGTGAGTGAACGCATGTATGCAAGCAGAGGAGACTGAATGAGAGAGAGAGTGAGACGGAATGTGTGTATGAAAGCAGCTGGAGGCAGAGAGACTGAGAAAGAGGGTCTTGTGTGAGTGAATGTGTGTATGAAAGCAGAGGAGACTGTGTGTGCATTGTGTCTGTGTGTGTGAAAGCAGAAGAGACTGTGCATGGGAAAGAGAATGTTCTGTATGTAAAATTGCTGTGTATCACTTGCTTATTATTTTTAAGCAATATATTATTTTTTATATATATGTCTGATGTAAAATGCTTCCTCCAACACCATTTACATATACTACAGCAAGCTTGAAACAGTAGGTGGAGGAACTATTTCACATTAAAACTACATAAAAAAAATAATACAGTACTTTAAAAAAAATAAATAAATAAGACCGCCCATTCTCCAAGTACAATAACAATAATAAGGGTGTGTGTTAATGTGTAATTAATGCCCTTCCAAGGGGTGTAGAGACCCTCCGACTTTAGTGTTCGGCCTCATAACACCCCTGTCAGGCATTATTGCTTGCTTAAACAATAACAGTTTCTCTGATAAAAAGTAACAATCTCAAAAGTGAATACTAAGAAAAAACATGTTACCCCTTTGCTCACTGCTGGAATAAAATTGAAACAAAATAACAGTGCAGCATTCAGAGTTTATCTTCTCTAATATACAGTAAGCTAGACAGTGAAATCTTGTCATTTAAAGCAGGGGCTTGTCTTGCATTTAATACCTGCCAACAAACTTCCCTGGTCTCCAAAAAGGCTGACCAGTTACCTCCTTGTGGGTTAAAATGAACTTTCTACAACACACAAAAAATAATTTGTTGAATCTACTGCACACACCAGCTGGTCAGCCTTTTTGGAAAGGAAAAAGAATGGTCAGTACATTGCAGTTTAGTTTGTGGTGTCTAGAGTAAGAGAATTAAATAGGAGATGTGGTAGAGATTGTAGGGAGTGGTTTTAGTATGGAGTTCTGCAGCAAGAGGTGGAAAGACACCTTGGTGGAAGCAGTCTGAAAACAAAAGACCCTAAGAGACGTTTAACTCTATGGGAGATTGGCAGCCATTTGGCCTTGGAGAGGGTGATGCAGTGGTGTTCCTGATGGGTGGAACTGGAAATGAAATAGTAGATTTTGTGTTCAACGGACTGTAGAGTGGAGGAGTTTTTCTTTCTTTTTTTTTTTTTTTTTTAAAGTCTGTGGCTATGATGCAGAGCCCGTACTCAAGTTGAGCAAGGATGACCCCTTTGCCTATTGCAGCTCTAGCTGGTCTGGAGAAAAATGGAGATACTGTCCAGGACCAGAATAAAAGAGAACTGAACTTTTTACTGATGTTTTCAATGAGGGTTTGGAAGTTAAGTGACTTGTCTAGCCATAAACCTAAGTACGTAAAGGATTTATTTGCTTCTACTGGGCAACCACATATATCTGCTATATGCATGTTGAAATTTTTAGGAGTCTTTTTCAGCTTTTGTTAGATTCCAAATATCACAGTTTTTGTTTTAGAGGGGATTAGGAGTAGTTTATGGTTGTTTAGCCAAGAATTAAGGGAGTGAAGATCAGACTGAAGCTGGTTTTGAGTAGTTGAATGTGAGGGACTGGATCGAAGATTACCCATGTCATCTCCATAAAGAGTAATAAGAACATTACAGAAATCAGAAGGCAGCGTGTTAATAAAGTTTGAAAACAAAAGAAGGGTGAGTATGGATCCCTTGGGGTCTCCTCTGTTAAGGGGTGCTGGCTGTGATAGGGATGGGCCTAATTTAACTCTAAAATACCTGTTTATTAAGAAATGTTGGAACCGGGTGACAGTGTTGAAAATAACCCTGATTTCTTGGAGGGAGTGAAGAAGCAGGAAGTGATCTCTTAGATCAAAATATCTGGTATGGTCAATGAAGAGAGATTCTAAAAGGTTTCTTTTATCCATATTTTGAAGGATCTCATCTGTAAGTGACCATACTGCAAGTTATTTTGCTCTGACCAGCCCATAATCCATTCTGCTTAAGTGTGATGAGGCGGTACTGTTGAATGTAAGTGGACAGTTGGTTGTAGAGAAAGTAAAGGAGAGATCATCAGAATCTGAAACCTCCGCTTCATCTTCAAAGAATGAATCCACAGTTATTTTCTGAGGGAGAGGAGCTGAATACTGGTTCAAGAGCCATAATGGTGTTGTACAGGTCCTGACAGAAATCCATCCACTCCTTTTGCCTAAGAGGAGGAGTGGAAATATGCTTACTTTTTTGTTGATTTTTCAAAGTCTGTATAACATAGAGGCTCTAACCCATGACATACCTGAATTAATTTTCTGGATAACGCTTCCTGTACTAAAATCTGAGGGATGCCCACTGAGATAATGAACCATGGTTCCCCCCTTGTCCACTAAAGGAGCAGTTTCTTTGAAAATGTGGTTGTTCAAAGTCATACCAGCCTTCAAGAGTATCGTGATAGAGGGTGTGTGAGGTAGAGTTGGACATACCGTGGGTTCTGTAACCTCTGCAGGTACATCAGAATCAGAGTGGGCAAACTGCAACTCAGGCCTAGGCCTTTTAAGTTTTTTTCTTTGGAGTGGAAGGTACATCAGATGTGGCGGGATCTGTCATCTTAGACTCGACCAAATGTTTCAATCATTGGGTCTCTGAGAATGTGTTCACTGATGACAAATGGGAATGCAATGTCCTGGATACAAAGGACTGGCAGACGTAAGAAGATTTTTAATAGTGTTCTGTACCCAAGTGGAAAAGACACTGGGTATGGAGGTCTTTGCAGGTTACCCACCTACTACGGACACTTACCCCTCTTAGCCAACATCTAACAAAATCAAAGCAAAACAGTTTAAACAAGGAAGGAAGGTTCCCCAACTGGGCACTTATCTGAATCTGACAAAGCTAACTGTATAAATGACCACAACAGGATCAGATAGATGAGTGCAAGACCCGAATTCAAGTTGGCAGTGAGATAGGCTGAAGTCATACATTTGATGTATGGCTCTGAGAAGTTTAAGGCTCTTATAGCCCGGCCAGACATTAATGGCAAAAGCCTTCTGGAATACTGCAACAATGATTTCCATTCAGGAAATTCAGAGATCCTATACAGGTATTAAACATATTTTGGAAATTTTATGAAAATTTGTATAAAGCAGAGGAATGTGGAAACCAAGAGCGAGCATAAATGGAAATATTTATGGAAGACTTAACTATGCCAAGATTAAAGGAAGATGAGGATCAGAAAATAATAGTTAAGATAGGAGGAGAGGAGAGAAAAACAGTGATGTATAACCATTCTGCAGGGAAGTATCCAGGAACAGACTGTATTCATGTGGAAGTTAAGATGTAAGAAACTGATAAAGATCTGGAAGATTTTTAACAGTAATTTAAAATGAGGGCAAGCACCAGCATCTTGAAAGAAAGCTGCAGTGACTGTATTTCCCAAAGAGAGTAAAGACTCATCAGACCCAGCCTCAAAAAAGGTGTCGCCAAAACTGACAGATGTGAGTTAGTGTGGTTTTGTGGAAAAGCAGCAAAGATTTGACAACATTAATAGTACAATGATAATCCAGTAGGAAGCAAATGTCTTAAAATACCACTGTGTTTGGTGGGTTTAATGCAGGGAAAGCATTCAGCAAAGTAAGTTGGGCTTTATGACTAGGGCAATGGAAGCATTTGTTTTCCCTGTGACAATAATAAGGTTAATAAGGAAGATATATGAAACATAACAGGCAAGAACTGAAGTAGGAGGGTTCCTATCTGATAAGCTGTGTTTGAACACAGTAACCAAGCATGGTGTGTCATCTTTCCCCTTTGATATCTGTCTTATATTTAGAGCCTCTAGCAAAGAAAATAAGGGACTCAGAAACTCAAGGATATCATGGGTATGGCAAGCAAGAAAAGTTGGCTACTTTTGCAGATGTCATTTATTTTGCACTTGACAAATCAGGAAAAGGACATCTGGGTGTTGTGGAATATTTTAAGGCAGTTTAATGTCTTTTTGGGATACAAAACGGATGAATATAAAACAAAGGCAATAGCTGTAAACTATGTATCGACACACAAATTGGTTCAACAATACCCATAAACATGAGGACAGGATAAAATGAAGTACATAGGAGTAGTGATTAAAAAGGATTCTGTTGATGTAGCTAAGGATATGTGGTAACAGACTAAAAAAATAATACAAAAACTGAAAAATTGGAAGCTCTGTTTTATGGGTATGGTTAGCAAGATACAAGCAGTGAAAATGTTTTTAGTCCCTTTAGTTATATGCACAGGTCAGTCATATTTTTATCAACCAGAGCTGAAGTTGTGGATAGCAATTAAAAGAGATGAAGAATTTTATCTGGGAGGGGAAGAGGGAAAGATTCAAGTGGGATAAGTTGATCCTTCGAATAGAACAAGGTGGTTTGGGACTTTCTGATTTGAAGGGGTATTTCAGAAGTCCAGTGTTAAGGCTCCTTTACATAGCAAAAGCAGAAAACTATAATTCAAGGTGGAAAGAGATGTTGATCAAACAGTTCAAAAGCCAAGTAAAGACTGAGATTTTGGATGCAGATCCTTAAGGAGAACAATAACCACACAGAATATTATATTCATAAAGGAGCAGAAAGCATTCTAAGAACAAAACCAACAAGGGAACTGAGAAAGGAGATTCTGCCAATGATGACTACCATTAAGGGTACAGAGAATAAGGAAGAGGGGGCTGGAATTTAACTGGCAAAGGAATCAAGGTGCTGGGTACATATAATTAGAAAGGGAAAGGTAACAGAATGGGAAGAGGCCAGGATTTCATTTGGATTGCAGTCTAGGGACTGCCTTCCCTATCAAGGATTGATATCAGAGTATGGGTTGCTATTATATGATCTAAGACGCAATCCTTCAAATGCATCTTGGTTGAACATGAAAGCACGAAATGGCATGCAAGAGATTTCTTTCCCTGGGAAAGAAATTGCTTGGCCGCCTCTGTTACTTTGCTGTTTTCGTCACTGTGGTGCAATCTCAGAGTTGGTATATTTCAGTAGGGGGTGTGGTGGGTGAAGTTCCCCACTTTATGTAATGTTTTGATGTTTTTATTTATTTATTTTTTTTGTGGTTCCGAGTGTTTGGGATTGCAAGCTTTCACTTAAATGGGGTTGATAAATCAGCATTCACTGATTTAATATAGACCCCAGACTATAGCCAAAGAGAAAGCAAGAGGGAGACCCTAAGTGAAAGACCAGCACTGACATTGTTCTAGTAGCATCTAGAACAGAAGCTGCTGTTAATGTGATAATTAGTAGGACATATACAATACTGCATGATAACTATGGGAATCAATCAGGGAAGGTTACAAAGGATTGGGAAGAGAGATGGATAAGCAATTCATAAGGAAACAGTGGGAGGACATATGCATGGCTCCTAAATATGCAGTGAAATCTAGAAGATTTAGGATATTTTCTTGGAAGTGTTTGTATATGTATTTTTCTATCCCATCCAGATTCCAAAGAATGCTTCCTTGGGTAGACTGTAAATGTTGGAGGTGTGATAGGGAAGAAAGAGGCAATTGAGAACATATTTTTGAACTGTAGTGAGTTAGCAGACGTTGCCCGTTCGATTCTCAGAGCGTCTTCTGTGTGGCGACATGCGTGAATGGGCGTTCCTTCGCTGAAGGTTGTGCATTAGGCCCGGCAAGCCAGTACGTAAAATTCTACTGCCAATCATTAGCAGACCAGAGTTCCGCTGTGGCGACCCCTAAACAGGAAAAGCCGAAAGACACAAACAAACAAGTGAGTTGGCAGACTTTAAAAACTCCCTGCAGACTATTCTGGGTGAGCAAATTGGTGTAAAAAAAAGAAATTATTTTTTGAGCTGTGATACAAAATCAGAATTGCCTAGACATAAGGCTTTGCAGAGTTTAATTCTGTTGGCTGCCAAAAAAGCAATCACTAGAAAACAGATGTTAAAGTCTAAATCAACCATACTAGAAATAGAGAATACAGCAACACACATAAAAGAACTGGAAGTGGGAACTTTAGGAAATGATAGGAGCAAATTACATAGAAAACACTAGAACTGTGGGAACAGTATATGCAGAATAATATCTTGGAGGAGGAATAAGGTTTAAGGGAAGGCAGGAACTGAATGAATTGTGTAATATTTGACAAAGACTGTATAGAAGATCAGTGCTGTATAATGTTTGCACCTGATAATATGTCAATATGGTGTATTGCCATTTACATAAATGTATGATTTCCTATGTCAAAGATGTTTCTTGTTTAAAAAATGTGTTTGATATGGTCTCCCACATGAAAATCTTACATAAACTCTCATCCTTAGGGCTTACCAGCTCTTCACTGCCATTGTTCCATGGCTACTTCTCAAACAAAGCACAAGCAGTGAAAGAGAAAAAATGATTTCTCCACCTTCTTAGCTGTGACTACTGGTGTCTCAACAAGGATCTATACTAGGCCTCATACTTTTCATCATATTCATCAGTGACTTCTACAGTGCTTCAGAAAAGACTATCCTAGTTCAATATGCTGATAATTCAACCATAATTTGCTCTACCAAATCTCTCTCTGCACTCCAAGATCTTACACAACAATTATTTTCATCAACTGAAACATGGTTAGACAATTCACAACTACCTGTAAACCCTAACAAAAACAAAATTACTACTCTTTACTCCAAAACACACCTCTTCCAAAACAACAGTATTCACTGTCATTGCTGCAACCACCACCATAGCAAAAACAAGTAAACCACAAAAAATTGAGTGTCATCACAAATGATCAGAAGAAATTCAACCACCAAGCATCACACGTGGTTAAAAAAAATCATTAAGAACTAGGTATATAACATGGGATAAAACCTTACCTCATTGACATAGCCAGAAGACGTACAGCCTACACCTTCTTACGGCCAACTCTTTCACAACTGTCCGAACGTGAGCAACAGGTGGTGCACATGCACATTTTGGTGCAGAAGGCTTGTGGGTTCTATTGCTGTACCAGAGGGATCCATAGCTGACACTGCAGTGCAGCATAATGGGGATGGTATAATCCTGGTTGTGTCACTCGATGTTGAACCAAGTCCCCATTTGCTTGAGTTGGTGATAGCTCAGGTGGATGTAAAAGATCCCATGGCACCTACTGAAAAGAGTAGGGGAAGTTCCCTGAAATTCTAGCTAAATTTTCCAAAGTAGTAGTTTAAAAACCACCTTGGGTCCCCCTCGAACAGTGGCCATTAGCATTATCTATTATATATTTGATAAACCCACTAATACACCTTTTCAAATGCTCAATGTTTGATATCCACTAACACACAAGTAAGTCACAGAATTGGGTAACTGCATAAATTTGGAGACAAGTTTCACCTTTCAAAAAGAAGGATTTCACTTCCTTCCTAAATGCCTTTAAAGGAGGAGCATTCTTTAAGAAAAGAATAAGGAATGCCCAGTCCTGAATCAAAAGCTGCAGTCTGGGAAGTGCAGAACTGATTTGGGTTCCTGTTGCGGGGATATGTTGAATGGAAGGGATCAAAGACAGTATTCTGAAGTCCTTGGAAATAAATGGAGGGCAAATAAAGGGAATGACTGAAGGCTGATAAAAGTCTGAAAAGGAGGGATTCTAGTAAGAGTTTGATCCTGCAAATAATGGGCAATCAGTGTGATTGGGCACGAGCATGGCAGGGATGTTGGAAAGACTTTTCATGGAGGCTGTTGCTACTAGGAGAAATCCATATTTGACTTTGACAGAAGCACCTCTTTGCTGACAGCTATCCTTTCTTTAGGAAAGAGAAATTGAGAGATTCTGCTTGCCTAGAACAGTTATGAGCTGATTTTTGCCTTAGTTAAATGTACATGGTGTTGAAAGTTAAAATGATTATCTAACCATAACCTTAGATAACAGAAATGCTTGATTCGGGCTACTGAGTGATATTTGCTAGTTGCTGAGGACCTTTAAGAGATTGAGATTTGTACTGTATTTCATACTTACATTTTTATTTATTTATTTTTGCTACTCAGGAGTAGCTTTCTCTAAGTTAGTTAGATGGAAAGGTGAAATATGTTACCATGCAGACTGTTTTGGATAACAAAAGTAGAAAGGATGAGATTTGTAGATTACCATATCATCATCAAATTGGATGATAGGCAATTGTAGATGGTCATCTGGAAAAATATTGGTGAGTACAGAGAAAAGAATATGTGAAACGACCGAGCTTTGGGGTACCCCTGATTATAGGGAGGTGGAATCAGACAAGGTGCTATCTATTTTGACTTTGAGTTATCTGTTGGAAAGAAAGCTTTTAAACCATTCTCAAGCTTGGTTCCTATTACCTGCAGTGAAAGGTTCATTAAGCAGGAGTGGGGTGGTCTAAGAAATCCAAGACTTTTGGAAGGTCAAATAAAGACCAGACCAGCTAGGTATGCTTTGTCAAATTGTAGGCGGATGTCATTTGTGAGTGTGTAGACAGTCTGTGTGCTGCACCCAGACTAGAAGTTGCGCTGTTTGGGAGAAAGGATTCTGTAAATATGAATATCACTATGTAGCTGGGTGTAATTTTTTCAAATATTCTGCCAAGGGTGGAAATGATGAAAATGAGATGAAAGTCTGAAGTGGATGTTGTTTTGGGTCTTTTTTTATGAGGGGGTCTCTTGTAGTCTTGTTTCTAGAAGGACGGGGTGATGTATGTGTGGCACACATTGTCTGTTTTGAGTGGGTGTACAAGGAAGTCTCTGCAAAGAGAAATGAATGGATGGATGCCATCTGACCTTGCTGGAGTATCAGAAGGGATGTTAAGGATATTTTGGATTTCTTTACTTGAGATGACTTTAAAATAGAACACAGAGTGGAAGGGAGTGGTTTGGGAGTGAAGTGTTGAAAGGCTAGACGAGGGTGGGGAGATAATAAGGAAATGCGAATTCTTGGAGGAAGTTATTAGCATAAAGGGGACCAGAGGTGGAATGTAAAGAGTGAAAAAGGAAATGTGGTGGGTGCTTGCCCAGTGATTTGGTTTATGATTTTTCAAAAAATGTTTAGAATTGTTGCAAATGGATTCCTGGAAGGATACTAGGTGATGGGGTCCATGCCTCCTGGTATCTTGTTTGGCAAGATTTATAAGAAGAGCAAATCTCTCTCTTCCTCTAACTTATAAGGTTAGAGGAAATGGGACTAAATCCTTCAAACCTAGAAATGATACAGGTTTTCTCTCTAACTGGGGAATGACTTCATTTTCCAGGATTCATTGCTTAGGTTGAATAGTATGTGTAGTTCCTCTATGATTATGGGTAGCTATACAGAATCAGGTGATTATTTGGAAATACTCATTTTACAAGTGAATCAAGGAGTTAGAAAATGCTGCAATGGCAAAAAGGGATCCGGAGCAGAAGTAATAGTTAATCAGTTGGTGTCGGTTAGGTCAATTATGTTGGACTTTTATGCTTTTTGTGGTGGTTTTAAAAAGGAAGGAGATGGGATTTAGGAGTGCATTTTTTTTGGTGAATGCTTGGATTGTTAACTATAGTTCAGTACTTCAGAATGCATTCAACGGTGGAAGTTCTTTGATTTAGAACGGAGAATGTATGCTTGCTTTTAATTAGAAGTGCTTCTCTTCTTACATGTGAATGGTTGAAAATATTGGTATTTTTTGATGTAGCCTGGGATATCAGGGCTGAGTCTGGCTTGGGTTTGATGTATCTTCGGGGAAAGAGGGTGTAACTTAGTGTTGTAAAGAAGTGAGAATATGTTTGTTTTGTTTTCATTCTTGTAGTTTTCCTGCTACTGTGGAAGGAAAGGATTGAAGGAGGAGTGGTAGGAAACATCCAAGGAATTAATACAGTCTAAATATTCAGCAATTTATGAGGTTAGAGGAAATAGAATCAAACCATTCAAAGCCAGGACTAATACAGGTACATGGAAAATGAGCTTTCAGATGTTATGAGTAACAGCAAAGCCAGACAGATTTTGCACAGTATTTATCCAGTTCAATTTTACGAATGTCGGATTTGTAAAGCTCAGACAAGGTGTTCTGGGATGAATATAATCTGAGACTGTGAGACACAGGGATATAAAAAAACTAGACCTTTAATGACTTACTGACAGTTTTTGACCTGTTATATGCTCTAAATGAACAGGGAAAAACATGAACCGATACAGATTTATCAATTCAGTTGGACAAAAAAAAAAAATCATAACACGTCATAACCAAACAGTATAAGGTAGCCTAACCTCCCTGTCTTTGAGATGTTAAGGCAATACCACTGGCTAAAGTACAGCACTGAAAGTTTTGATAACTGCTACTACCAGACCAAGCTTTGAAATAAATGGCTATCCTGGGTGAAATACACAACTAGTACTTGAAAGAGTCTTTCTTATTTCTTATTATTTAACTCAGCAAGTGGACTAGTCCAAATATCTTTCACAGCAAAGACATGAGCAAACAAGTAAAGATAGTTTAAAGCATTAACAGCAGCACAAAATTACCATAAAATAGATAATTTACAATGCAAGCCTGAGTAACATGGATACATTTACAGTCTAAACAATCACATAAGGAATCAGCTTGGGAAATATCCTTAAACTACTCACTTATATACCGAATTATACAGAGAGTCATATCATTAAACAATATTCCCCAAAACATGTACTTTTATAAATTTCTGCAAGATGGTCTAAGTAATTTCCTAAAGGAGGTGTAGTATCAGGTATTCTGAACTTCTTACAGTACAGTACTCCAGGAAGTGAGAGAATATTTTTGAGAATGCCCTCTCACAGATGGAGAGGTTAAAAGAGGGGCTAATTAACTGGGAAGGCATCTTGATCATTACTGCACAATAATAATGAGCAACACGGTGATCTTATCTTGACTTATTCCGAAAGTAGATGGCAACAGTGTTAGCATGCTTAGAAAAGGGCAGACTCAGCTATAATAGGAAGATAACAAGCTTTATTAATCAGGTGGGAGTAATGTTCTTGCTCACTAGACAAAGTGAAACATCTTATATTCACATATGTAGAGAACAGATATATTTTAGAAGAATTAAGTGCTATACCAGGTACGACTGGGTCAAGGGTATTACAGCATGGAGAGGTCTTCCTTCACCATATGCAACATACTGAGATCAGTATACTTCTTTGACTGAGATACAACAGTGGTTAATAAACCTCATTTAATATGTTCCTTTAGTTATAACACTTTCTATGAAGCATTTTACAGAACATATATATATATATATATATATATATATATATATATATATAAAGATAACAGACAATGCACCTTTCTCATCATTATGTAATCAATTATAACTTTCTTAACCTAGTATTCATTCTGAATGCATATTTATTTAAAAGTTACTAAAGAGAAATTGAGATAACACGGTAATAGGTACTGAAAGATTAGTTTCACATTGCTTTTTCTTTCTTGTTTTCTCCTTTTGCTAAAGTACTAGAAAGCAATGTAGTATATACTTACGTGTGCTAAAATTTGTTACTGAAGTATGAGAAGTTTATTTTTTAACTGCACATTGTTTATTTCGTGTTAATGGAACTTGTATTATATACTCTCCCAGACTTAAAAAGCTCGGATTCAACTTTACTTCAAAACATTAAAAAACTACCAATATGGGCAAACAACAACCACCAAAAAGTTTAACATTTTAATCTACTTTTAGTTTGGACATCTTCAGAACTAAAACAATGCTGAAATCTCACAGGTTAAATAACCAGATTGTCATTTATCCATTCATCATCTGATGATAAATTAAAACAGATGAATAAAAATCCTTCAGTTAAAATATGCAAAATAATGCAAATATATGAAGCCAACAAATTATATCCTTTTCTATCAAAACCATTAAATCACCTTTAAGAAATATCTTACAAAATATATTTAATGTTATGTTTGTGTATGATAAGAGCAGTGTCTGCTTTTAACAATTGCCACTTTACTTCCTTGATCCTTTTATTATGGAGGTCATCAACCCTTATATCTCACACAAACCATTTTTTTTAAATTATACTATTTAATAGATTGCCTACATAGGGCATTAGTGTCATTCTTGTTTTGAATGGAATACAAAATCATAACTGCACTGGAAGAGCTTCTTCGTGCTTTTACATAAATGTAAAGCATTTGTAGCTCAGGCGCTTGGCCACATAAGAGTCACAAGCATAATGCCCATTTGCACAGCTTACACAATGTGCTGTAAACTCAGAATACTACCTTCAGTAATATAACAGCATATTTTGCATCTCTGTCTTAATGTGTCTTTTATTAAAATCATGTCATTTAACAGGCTGCCTGCATATCAAAACAATTTTATGTATTAAGCATTACATTAACAAAACAAATGGTTGTAGAAAAATTCATTTCCCCCAACCCAATATTATGACAGTAAAGGCTAGGGTCATGATGGATCCCGGTGGCTACTTCTTTCAATTGTTGAAAATAACTAATAACACACAGTAACTGTTGAAAAAAATAAATCCAGCAACATGCACATTGTATTAAAATAATATCCTCAGTAGAAATGCCAAACAGCTACATTTTGCCTCATATAATCAGCTCCAACATCTTGTGGTACCATGGCATTTAGGCCATTATTGTTTACAATAAACATGAAGTTTTTATCCCCTTTAAATTCATATAAACGTTTAAGATGTTTCAAAAGTGTTAATACAAGAACTTAGCCTATAGAGCAAATTTACTAAATACTCATTGAATTGTGCTTCTACGCACAGAAAATGTGTATTTCATTATGCAGTATGCTTCTAAAGGCTTCCTTCTGTACAAAGTAGTTTGAAGAAAATAAATCTTTTCAATCCGTCATTAACTTCAACTCAGGAAACTTCTCATGCAGGTATGTGACACTGAAATTAGTAGTCTATATCTAGCATCTAACCATCCTTAACATATGTATTTTTATCAGTGCAAGACAAAATTGCTTACAGGGAGTTAACAAATATGAACAATTTGAAGTTTAAGAAAACCTGCAACCAGTCTTCTTGTAAAAGATAAAATGTTACATAATGCAACAGGAAAGAAATACTTGGCAATAATACATGCTACAGAAAATTAGCATGATTTAACATTTTTGATGCTTTTAAAACACTAGAAAGTGTTTTTCATGATTTGTTTGAACAAGTTATATTGATATTGATTTAGATAACCATATTCACTTCTAAACCTAGAATTAGTATTTTGCTTTGAATCCTCAAGATACCCACAAGTATAAAAATAATCTACCTTAGACAGTGGCGATTTGGGAGGTCACTCATTGGACGTTCTAGCTTGGCTGGAGTTTTCATTTAGTTTTTTCTGATTGGTTTTTCAGTGCAACCTTCTTACTCTTTGCTTTAATTTATTTGGGATATTTTGCAGTCACCCTAACGATAATGGACATCAACTGGGTATAACAACCCTGTGTTTATTATGCTTAGCCAAAAACTCTGCTTATGCTATGCTGATGAGGTCATAAGGCCGAAATATGCATATCCATAGTTAGTGGGGTTTAGCTTTATTGGCCTGAAATTGTCCATTAAAACAACTTCAAATGTAAAAGTCATGGGCAATCAGAATCGCCATATAACTGAAACACATGATGTTCATAAGGGTCATTTGCATATATCTCATGTGCCTCTGTTACAGGAGGTTTGAGAGGTCACTCATTGGAAGTTTTATATTGATATTGATTTAGATAACCATATTCACTTCTAAACCCAGAATTAGTATTTTGCTTTGAATCCCCAAGATACTCACAAGTATAAAAATAATCTATCGTAGACAATGGCTCCAAAATGCAGCCACTGGCTATGGACATGGATAAAGTGATAAACCCACATATCAGAAGGCAACTACTACTATTAAATGATTAAAAAAAAGTTTTTTCTATTATGCAGTTTAACCAACATGTGTCTATTGTTACAAGAAAGTCCTTCTATATTGCACAGCTTATAAAACAAATTGTGTCTAGATCTAGGGATGTCATTCTCCCCCCCTTTACTCAGTCTTCATTAGGCCAGTCATCACTGAATATAATGCCCCCTTTGGCATATATCTGTCCATATTATCCATGTTATCTATAGTATGATCCCACTTACTATTATTAGGTTTACTATACAATTACTGACTATGGAATAGGCAAGGCCAATCTATAACCAAATGGATAGGTTACTTTGAGCCAGTGACGGTTGGCAACTTCAAGTCAAATAGGGGCTGCAAGAGACAGCTGAATGGGTAGAGCCAAAGGGAAGTGGTGTTGACCAACTAGAAAGGGGTGGAGCTATGTTCAAAATCATAAAACCTGGGACTTCAATTAAATATGCTGCCCTGGGTGCCAAGCCATCATTATGTGTCCAATCAAGACAAAATGAAGTGGAGAAGAAAAAAAAATATTTCAGTGCAATGGCTACATGACAGTTTACTTAATATCTAGATGGAAATAAAAAGGTTGTGAGGCATGAAAAAATAAATTACTTTTTAAATACATTACTGGAATGCCAGTCGAAATCAAGCATAAAAACAAGCAGCACTCAACTCAAACCACTTCTCCTTGCACTGCAGTTCTAATTATAATTTATATTCATCTTTATAAAAGTACCAAGTAACATGCTGAAAGTAGCAATCTCCATGATACCGATTACCCCCACTTGTAAAAATGTTTCTTATCCAAAAAAAGACCTGCTGCGGTGCTGCCTGACAACAACTATCTACTTGTTTCATGGGGAAAACATGATCAAAGTAAAAAATGAACAACAAACAAGCTCAAGAAAAATTACTTAAAGCATTACTGCACAGGTTATGGACTACACATGATAGATTTGCATTCTGTTTAGTTTACAGGTAAAGCCTGCAAAGATGACTGCAAGTCTCCAACAAATGTAATGAGCTTCTGAAAATACTGTAAGACTCTCCTTTATTACAAATACTTTCACATGCATTTCAATACCTAAGGCTTATATGTTATCTCGTTATGTAAATATCTGCATGACAACAACAAAAAGGCTTTCAATGTTGACAGTTCCTTAACAGTATGCCTATTACATCTTACTTGCATCTTACAATCTCAGACAAGCTTGCCTGATGGTCATTAAAGCATTGCTACTTAAACACCGAGCAACAAGCACTGCAACAACATGCATTTTCTGATTAATAAGAAGCATAAATCAACAGTATAAAATATGACAGAAAACCACAACACTCTGCAAAATCAAGGACAGATGAAAAGCCACTATAGTATTTGTGTCTACCTTGGATGGGGGGATACTTTCCACACTTACACTGCATAACTGCTCCTTGCCTTGCTTGGACACATCCAGAGTCACTACATGGGGGAGTGGCGTACAAGTATGTCACAATTTGAAATGTGTCTGCCTGACGATGATGGCCCTGACACATTTTGTCATACCTCTCAACCTTAGAGTGAGAAATCGGGGAAAAAGCCATAAATAGAAATGGGACAAAGGCCCAAAAATAAAGACACTTTTTAAATATTGCTCTTATAAACTTAGAAAGATAAAAGTAGGTCTTGCATTATTATGAATTTTCTGAAGGTTATGAAATCTGAAACTCATTGTTTTCTAACTTCAACCTTTAATGATTTGCCTCTAATTTGCCAGAAAACCACAATTTTATGAAAAAAGCAAACCAAACATGTGATGCAAAAATATAAAACAGCCACCCAATACAGCTGGGAACCTGTCAAAGGAAGGGCGCTTTTTAAATATTAGTACTGTTAAGTTGAGCAGCTGACAAAATAAGAGAATCTACATGAAATCTCTGAAATAAAAGTAATCTGTTACTCCGATCATTACAATTATTTATTAACTGCAAACCCTCCACGTTTCTTCTGAAATTCCCATTTTGCCGAGGAATTATTAGGGAGTGAGCAACATTTTGAACCAAAATCAGGGACATTTGAGAGGTTTGGATATACCTAATTCTATAAAGTGATTTATTTGCACGTACCTTCTCAACCTTTTAACGCAAGAAATCTGGACAAGGCCAAATATATTGGGGGAACAAATAGTACTAAAAATTGCTCTTGTATAAACTTGGACACTCAATGTCCGTCATTATTAAGTGACTACATTCCTAAATGATTTGCCAGAAAAATCACAAATTTTATGAGGAACAAACCAAAAATAAGAAGCAAAAATCTATTCATTCTGCGAAAATCTGGACAGTTGAGAGGTATAGTTCAGCTGGGAGAATTGTGCAACAAAAATCATACATGATGGGCTTAGCTCCCTAGGTGTGAACAATAAGTAACCCCCCCCCCCCCCACAAAAAAACTAACATTTAAGAGAAGTGATTGCTTCAATCTGGCTTCATCACTTTCAGTAGCATTCAGACTCAATCAGTAAAAATATTTAGTAACAAAAAATGTTTGTACTTTTAGACGGTTGATTTAACTGGTTCCTGATCGAACACATCCAACCAAGAACTGGGAGGGGGCATACCTGAGCTGATCAGATAATCAAACACTTTCCTGATTGCATTAAATTATATTCCTTGTATAATACAGTACAGTTGTTAGAGGGCATTTTAAATTTACTGTTTTGAACATTTTTCCAGTAAATAACGAAACAGAATGCATGCACCAATAATAACAAAACTGCCTAATTCAGAACATTTCCATCATAAAAGTCTACTCAAACTTTTGCAATCCACCAGTATCAGTAAATATGCACAATCTGTGCAGAAGTAAAAGTCATCTAAATAATTCCGTATTACAGAGATCTGTAACAAATGAAGAGGTTGCTTGCTAGCAAACAACTTTATATTTCATTGTTTCATCTACAAATAAAGTGCCTGTTGCCCTCGAGGAATAAATTGCCTATGTTGTTGTCTTTTGGCTTTTCCTGGTTAGGGGTCGCCACAGAGGAACTTTGGTCCGCTAATGATTGGCAGTAGATTTTGACGAACGCCTGGGTGCCAGCTCGACGTTCAACCTTCAACGAAGGCACGCCCATTTACATGTCTTTCAAAAAAGATAAGCTAGTAATATTGTAATAGGGAATGGGTGACAAATTGATAAGTTCATAGTTACTAGGTATCTCTGCCAAAGAGAACATTTTCAGGACTGCAGCAACCACCCCCTTTAAAAATACAACACAGTACAGTATCAGCAATGCATCTAAATACTGTGGGAGTAGAACCCACAGCTTTCTGCATCAAAATTAAGTATTCAACCTGTTATGCTATTAACAATGCAAGCAGACTCAGCATAAGCAGCACTAAACTTCTCTTCCCCTGAAACTCTCAGCTGCTTAAAAATCCATTCAACACTCATCTGCATCTCTCAACTTTGCAGCACAATAATTCTGGAAAAAAGCCAAAATTTGTTTGGGGGGGGAGGGCAAAAGCCCCCAAAACAGGGACATATTTTAAACATTGCTTGTATAATCTTGGAAAGTTCTGTAGGTAATTAATAAACCATAAAAAATCACAGTAGTCCACGTTGCAATAAAGGCTGCCTTCCTAAATCCAAAAAGGTTCACCACCACCACTTCCAAACGTCAGAAATGTATCACAAAACTCTTTTATTGAACAAATACATGTAGGTTTAGCGCTTTCATCTCCACACTGGAGACCTCATCAGAACCATGTATCAAACTCATTGCAAACCTTATATACATATAAAATTTAAATGAACCAATCAATACAAACAAACAATCAATAAAACAATTATGCAGTATACGTCTGTGTGCATAAGGAATAGCTGACCATATAAAGTTGAGTAAATAAACATCCAACTGTGCTCGTGTGGATAAAACACGTGTTATGACATTAAAACTGTTACATTCACACACTGTATAAAATTTCATACTAAAATGTTGTGTATATTAAAATATTTTATCTTTCCCTATTAAAAAATGCTTTAAATATTTTATATATATTTTTTTTGTAAATATAGTTTTAAATCTTTAAAAACATCTTTACATGCACATCATAAATATAATAAATATATATAAAATATTTAAAGCATTTTTTAATAGGGAAAGATAAAATATTTTAATATACACAACATTTTAGTATGAAATTTTATACAGTGTGTGAATGTAACAGTTTTAATGTCATAACACGTGTTTTATCCACACGAGCACAGTTAGATGTTTATTTACTCAACTTTATATGGTCAGCTATTCCTTATGCACACAGACGTATACT
Source organism: Protopterus annectens (assembly GCF_019279795.1). NCBI lineage: Eukaryota > Metazoa > Chordata > Ceratodontiformes > Protopteridae > Protopterus > Protopterus annectens. Next base: position 648,069,961 of record NC_056745.1, on the reverse strand, counting down.
GCATAATAGTTTTATTGATTGTTTGCTTGTATTGATTGGTTCATTTAAATTTTATATGTATATAAGGTTTGCAATGAGTTTGATACATGGTTCTGATGAGGTCTCCAGTGTGGAGATGAAAGTGCTAAACCTACATGTATTTGTTCAATAAAAGAGTTTTGCGATACTTTTCTGACGTTTGGAAGTGGTGGTGGTGAACCTTTTTGGATTTAGGAAGACAGCCTTTATTGCAACGTGGACTACCGTGATTTTTTATTTTTTATTATTTTTTAATCTTGGAAAGTTGCAAGAATAAAATGTGTTACCACCATGCATTTCAATGCCAATCTTGAACCCAGGACCCTGTGCACTACAGTCAGAGCAACATACCACTATGCCAAATCAGCTGTTTCTTGAAAGACAGAAAGATTGAAACTTAAATGGCTGTCATTTGGTGAATTCAGTTCAAACCACAGCTCCCAACCTCTTAGCACAAATCACCAGGACAAAGCCAATAATGGGGGAATACAGCCCCAATAATGGTGACAGATTTCAAATATTGATATTCTAAAGTTAGAAAATTGCTAGAATAAAAGGTGTTGTGTTACCATGCATTTTCTGAACAATATGAAGTCTGAAATTCAAATGCCTGTCATTATTTAGTGAATTCAATCCTTCACTGATTACAAAAATCCAGAAAACCACAGATTTTTATGAAGAGCAGAACAAAACAAAAATATGAGTCAAAAATCTGAACAGTTTTCACAAGTGGTGGTGGGTAGTGAATTCAGATTCTTGCTACCTGTGCCCAAGGTACAGGGTTTGAGCCTGAGTAACTGTAGCCACACACACACACACACACACACACACACACACACACACACACACACACACACACACACACAAAATTCCCTTGCAGCTTCATTCCAAACACACCTGTACCTGTGTATATTCCCTTGCAACGACAGTGCCAAATACAAATCCCTTTCCCGAGAGACAATCAGTAGCTATCCATCCACGTATGTTACTGCAGACATTGCATTCCGATCCTCTTCCAGTCTATGTGGTTACAAACTGCATAGACTTCTGGGCATCTGTACACTGATGCCTTCTCTTCATAATCTGGATTGGTTAGACAGCAGACCGGATAGGAACTCGCCAAGCATGCATGCGCATTTCAGGGACTCGCAGCTAATTTTTCAGTTCTGTTTTCTTTCATTTTACACCTGGGAGGGGGGGGGGGCAAAACTCCTGCAGTCCAACAGCACGAGCCGCCCCTGCTTTGAGCACAAAAAGGGAAATTGGATAGACTTTAAATGGCCCGCAAAGGCAGCTAGCTTAGTACTTACCTATGAACCTCTGAACCTATAAAGTCCCTTGGAACTTTTTAAGCATGTTACCTGAATACAATAAAACCACAACAGGCACCCAAAGAGGCAGGAGGTAATAATAAAACACAAGCCTGTAGGTGTAAGCAGCAGCAGGTTTAATCGCATAAATGCCACACAATACAAAGCGTTTTCGTCCACCAGACTTCTTCAGATGTAAAATGAATGAATGAAGGCTGAGCCTGCTTATATACCCCTCCCAATTTAATTAATAGTTAAAACAATTGTTTAATTGACACAAATTAAATCCTATAACTAAAATGTTCGTGACAAACTACCAACTTGCCACAAATACAGATGAAAATAAATAAAAGCATGCATATTTTTTTAAAAAGAACTTTAAAATAAATATATGAATACTAAAACCATCATAATGTGTTGGACAGATAAATAAACTTGAATCAAAAACAAACAACAAGAACTTGCAAAACAATATATGTACTTATTTTATAGTTTTGCAGCTCTCATTTTTAAAATAGGGGCAATGGATATGTATTCATTCAGCCCTGGGAATCTATTGGCTTCCTATAACTGCCGCCAAAATATTTGTCTCACCTCTATCCTATTTTTCTCACAGGCCCCCCCCCCTCACAACACATGAAACCTTCTCTACAACAAAGAAGCTCCATTTTGCTTGGGGACATGTCAGTGTATGTTTAAACAAGGCATTTTTAATGTCTTCAACTCTTAATAGCATATAAATGCTCATAAATGCTCCTTCTGAGTTTACGAGCAGTTTTTCCAATGAAAAATGCACCACATGTTTTGCATAGGGCTAAATAAATCAAGCCTTCACTATTACAATTGGAAAAACTACTACTATGAATCTGATAGTCTCTTGAAAGGATGAGTATAGAAATCCTAAGTATATATGGGAATTGGGCACATGCCCCACATTTGTAGGTTCCCAATTTCTTACATGAAACAATAGAACCATTATGCTCCAGCAAATCCTTGAGGTTCCTGCCTTTTTTGTATGTGAATCCTAGGGTTTTGGTAAACAAAATGTCCAACTCTGATCAACACCTAAACCTGCTACAATGTTGAGTAATAATGTTTTTAACCCTAGAGGTATTCTGATTATAAAACATCACATAATCACTGCCAAGGTTTCTGGATTTCATCCCTGGTGACGTCACCCCTGGTTGTTGTGTGGTACCCTGCACATTTATTGGTACTATCACACTTGTATCTCATGTTCCCAAAACAGGGGCAAACCTATCCTTTCTCCCATTCTTTACTTCCTCCAATACCTCATCAATTAAATAGTTAGGATACTTCCTAGATATAAATATTTCTTTGACTCTCTGACTTTCATCTTCGAAGTCTGAGTCCAAAGAGGTCATACTTCTCTTCTGTTTAAACGGATGGGAACTAGTGAAATATAAGTATGAGTTAGAAAAGGTTTCCTTTCTATATACATTAGATGTAAACTGCTGCCCTAGGACGTCTTTTTTAATAGTGACGTCCAGAAAATTCATATAGTCATGTGTAATATGGGAAGTAAATTTCAAAAAAAATTAGTGGTATGGTTTAGATAGTCTATAAATTCTGTTAACCTTTCCATACTACCTTTCCAAAAAATGCAAATATCATCCAGGTAACGTTTGTAATATACCCAATATTGTGCATATTCAGACTGGAACACAAACTTCTCCTCCCAAACCTCAAAAATTCCCAGGAGTCCTCAAGTATACCATTAGCCCTAACCCAAATATCTTTTAATTTTATATCCAAACATTTGGCCAAAGGATGGGTTTTAGAGCCATTGGCTGCCACAATGGGTCTCAGGGGTGGATCCTCCACACTTTTATGTACCTTGGGTATCCTGAAAATAGCAGGAATATGGGGTCTGTCCACACTGAGATAAGTGTCCTGGTTTATAAAATTGTCATTCAGCATGTCCTGTAAAACCAAATCAATCTTACGGTATGCTAAGTTAATCTCATTCTTGGATAACCTAACATACCTATTGGTAACGTTAAGCATATCCATCATCTTACTGGTATACAAAATACTGTCCATGAAGACCACCCCTCCACCTTTATCGGGTTGCATCACCCTCAGGTATCGATTTTCTTGAATGAATTTGAGAAGCAACTTTTCTTCTCTAGTCATGTTAAATTTACCATGCCATCCACCCCTGTAAACATTCCTGATTTCTTCTTCGACCTCCCTTTCAAAATTTTTTAGCTGGGGGTGTATAGAGGGATTATAGGTACTAGATCTTCTAATACCACTATTAGTACCACCATCCTGTTGCCCCTGAAACATAATGTCTAAATTCTTTTTCCGTAGAAAAATCCTCAAGTCTATTAAGCTGTCCACTAAATTACCCCCTGTAGAGGGGATGAATTTAAAACCTTTTGAAAATAAAAGAAAATGTTTCCTGTCAATCTCCTCACTGCTATAATTGTAAATTTTAAAGTCATGTAGGGTGTGACATGGTCCATCCACAGTAATATTCCCTGTACTCCATTGGTCCAGCATGTTGGCTAGTCCCCCTTCCTGGCTACCACTCTTATTTATCTCGTGCCGTTTGGGGGACCCCTGTAAAAAATTACGCACAGGGGATTTGTGCCTTAACCTATCTGATCTCCTAAGTTCAGGGAATTTAGTAGTGTTTGAATCCTGATGTTACCCCATCCCTGAATCACTGTAGATCACTCTATGGTCCATAGAGTCCTAGGCATTGTGTCCCCCTGGTGGAAAAGACGAGGAATAAGTACTGTGTTGTGGTCCAGATTTATCAAAAAAATTATTATTTTTTCGACCAAATTTGTCATTCTTGGGGTACGGGTATGCTTTTTTCTGTCTGTACCAATGGAGTACAGGGAACATTACTGTGGATATATAAAAATATAGTCAAAGACATATCTTCTGATGGCTACCTCACATTAAGGGACCACCTTCATATACATTCCATCCAAAAACCTCACCACTTTGATGTATGTAATCTTTCTCATTTTCAAAAAAATATATTTATATATATCCTAAAACTTAGTAAATGGCATAATCTAAAGGATCTCCCCCAGCTGATGCTGTTGCATATTTTATTTTATTTTATTTTACATTTGTTCACCAGGATAGTCCGACTGGATGCATGTCCATTTTCAGCGGAGGCCCGGGGAGAAAAGCTCCATGGAATAACAAATCCTCATAACATGTCACATATTACAAATAACAAATATATTATTTACAGAGATTAGATGGGCAGACAATACAAATTACATATAGAATATTTTTAGTGATTAGAAGAGCAAACATTATAACAAATCATAGGGTACTGTTATTCAGCGAGAGAATTGGATGAAATTACACAGTACGCTACCTAGCAGATTTACACATTCCAGAGACAGGTTAACCAGGCTTGATACAGTGACATAGCCAGTTTGTTTCCAGGTAGTGTTTGAGCCTAGTTTTGAACTGACCAAGTGAAGAGAGTAAGGTAATAGCAGCTGGTAGAGAGTTCCACGATCTACCTTCAGAATTTCCAAAGAGTGAGTCACCGGCTGAGTTATTAGTTTACATATCTGAATAAGTCGTCTGTTGGAGGAGCGCAGCGGTCTAAACCTACTACCTAACACCCTTGGAGTACCACAAGGCTCTATACTAGGGCCCCTGTTATTTTCCATTTTCATCAACGATATGAATACTGTTATCCCAAAAGTCAGCTGTATCCAATATGCTGACGACTCTACCCTGATTTGCTCAGCCACATCCCCAATAGAGTTAGTTAGCCACCCAGACCACCTTTAACACAATAGAAAACTTGCTTTCCCAATGATATCTGATTCTAAATCCTAAAAAAACTAAAATGCTGTTATTATTACCTACACAAACCTTCCTTAATATTTGAACAACTTGGTCCCCCTCAGAACAAAACCGGGTAAAATCTACACCAGCCCCATGGCTGACTAAATCTAAAAAACTGCTAATGAAACAGAGATGAAGCCTGGAAATTATGGATCAAAAGCGTTCAAAGCAACCTAAAATTATTTCACCAACTCAGAAATCAAACAGATCACATAAAAATAGACAAAAGGAACTACTCTGCTAATCTACAAACCACTTACCTACAAAACCCAAAACATTCTGTTTCTCCATAAACCAAGGCCTCAAACCTAGCCATGTCACCTAATCAGAACTAATAATGCCCCCCCAAAAAACAAACATTCCCACTCTCTTAATATCAACTTTATAAACTCAGTTATATCACTAGTTAAGCACCATCAAGCACACCCCACTGCTAAGGCCAACACCGCAAACACCTCCAACTCAAACCCCTTCTCACTTCAACTAGTCCCTGCCTCTACTATTAAAAAAAAAACTTTTATCAAAGCTAAAACTCACTATCTTCAGATACTCTTCCTTCTGAATATCTAAAAATTGGTGCCAAAGCTATTGCCTATCAGTCCATACTCATAAGCCGCTCTATCTCTGACTTATTACGTGCTGTTGCTATGGGGGGAAAAAAAGTTACATCCTGCCTCTACACAAAGGAGGCAATTGTACAGAACTTAGCTATTTTCACCTTATTGCCTTCCTGTTCCCCTCTATCTAAAATCCTTGAAAAATGTATTCAATCCCAGTTGACCCAACACCTCACCCAATACAGCCTCCTCTCTTCCCATCCAAACATGACTTCCGTCCCCATCACAGTACAAATGCTGCCCTCCTTCACTTCACTAATACTGTTCAAGCTCACAGAAATGAAGGTAGGTTTGTATCAACACTCACTCTCAACCTTTTCAAAGCTTCCAAAAGTCTTCCAACCTATCCTTATCCATAGACTTCCAGGACTTGCTCTTGCTGAATTCCATCAACTGGTTCCACAGCTACCTTGCTAACAGAACCAAAGCTGCAAAATGGCACAGAGAATTATTTCCATTTCTTCCAGGTGTCACCCAAGGCTTCATACCTGGGCCATATTCCCGACATCTTTATTAATAACCTCTCATCTTCTTTCGGCTGTTCCCATTAGGGGTCGCCACAGCAGATCATCCGTTTCAGTTTCTTCCTGTCCTCTGCATCTTGCTCTGTCACACTTTCCTGTTACCTGGTAGCTTCATCCTTAGCATCTTTTTCCCAATATACTCAGCATCCCTCCTCAGCACATGTCCAAACCAACATAATCTTGCCTCTCTGGCTTTGTCTCCAAACCTTCCAACTTGGGCTGACCCTCTAATATACTTATTCCTAATCCTGTACACCCTCGTCACACCCAGTGCAAATCTTAACATCTTTAACTCTGCCACATCCAGCTCAAACGCCTGCCTTTTTGTCAATGCCACATCAACCCATATAACATAGATGGTCTCACTACCCTCTTGTAGACCTTCCCTTTCACTCTTACTGGTACTAGTCTGTCACAAATCACTCCTGACACTCTTCTCCATCCTGCCTGTACTCTTCTTCTTCACCTCCCTTCCACACTCACCATAACTCTGAACTATTGATCCCAAGTATTTAAACTCATCCACCTTCACCACCTCTACTCCTTGCATCCTCACCATTCCTCTATCCTCCTTTTCATTCACACACACATATTCTGTCTTAGTCCTGCTGACCTTCATTCCTCTTCTCTCTAAAGCATATCTCCATCTCTTCAGGGTCCCTTCCACCTGTTCCCTACTCTCACTACAGATCACAATGTCATCTGCAAACATCATAGTCCACGGGGACTCCTGTCTGATCTCGTCTGTCAACCTGTCCATCACCACTGCAAATAAGAAAGGGCTCAGAGCTGATCCTTGATGTAATCCCACCTCCACCTTAAACGCATTTGTCACTCCCACCGCAGACCTCACCGCTGTCACACTACCCTTGTACATATCCTATATCACTCTCACATACTTCTCTGACACTCCCGACTTCCTCATACAATACCACAACTCCTCTCTAGGCACCCTATCATATGCTTTCTCTAAGTCTACAAAACGCAATTCAACTCCTTCTGACCTTCTCTGTACTTCTCCATCAACACTCTCAGAGCAAACATTGCATGTGTAGTGCTCTTTCCTGGCATGAAACCATACTGCTGATCACTAATCATCACGTCCCTTCTTAACCTAGCTTCCATTACTCTTTCCCATAACTTCATGCTGTGACTGATCAATTTAATCCCTCTGTAGTTACTACAGCTCTGCACATCACCCTTTTTCTTAAAACAAATCTGTACCAAAACACTTTTTCTCCATTCCTCAGGCATCCTCTCACTTTCCAAGATTTCATTAAACAATCTGGTTAAAAACTCCACTACCATTTCACCTAAACACCTCCATGCTTCCACAGGTATGACATCTGGACCAACAACCTTTCCATTCTTCATCCTCTTCATAGCTATCCTTACTTCCTCCTTGCAAATCCATTGTACTTCATGATTCACTATCCCCACATCATCCAACCCCCCCCCCCATTCTCTTCATTCATCAACCCCTCAAAATACTCTTTCCATCTCCTCAACAAACTCTCCTCACTTGTGAGTATGTTTCCCTCATTATCCTTTATCACCTTTACCTGCTACACCATCTTTCCTAGCTCGGTCCCTCTGTCTAGCCAATCGGTACAGGTCCTTTTCTCCCTCCTTAGTGTCCAACCTTTCATACAACTCTTCATATGCCTTATTAATAGCCTGTAAATCAGCCACAGTAGTTCAGTATGCAGACAAGTGGTCTGGCAATTGGCTTAGAGGATTAGGGAACTGTTAACTAGCAGTTTCCTGTTGTCCAATGGTGCAAGGTTTCATTCCTTCAATCTCCACTGCCTGACTGTTTTACTCCAAGCAAGTCACTTAAGCAGACACCACTCCAGGGCTGTATGTTAAAAAGGACTGCAGAGATGACTGCTCTACCAGGGAAAAAAAATAAGCAAACAACTCTACCCGTTTATGTAGTGTTTTTACCAACTTACACAAACTCGCTCATGAATACGTCTCATCCACTGAAGCCAAGTTAACAGAACCTCACTTTTTCTTAACCCCAAAAATGAAACTTATCCTATTTACCCCCAAAACAACTCTCAACAAATAAAACTTCCTTTGACCTCATCTCAACAAATACCAAGATTGAAACTGTCACTCATAATAAATTGCTACTACTACTCCCAAGACGCTTCTACTCTGCACCAGTTTTCACTAACTTACATTTCTTCCAACTAGCAAATATTGAACAATGCTGTCACAAAAGTAGCAAAGTTTGCAGCAAACCATCCACATAGACCCCATCACTGCTTAGCACTGAAGGAACTGAATTAGTGTTAATTACCCCACTATCTGACTTTCTTCCAACTAGCTACATGCCATTTACAAAGCTAGTACCTGCCCATCTCTCTCTTTCAACCCTTACACAGCACTACAAACTGAATAGATCTCTGCTATCTACTGATAAACTGCTTCTCCTCATTACTAAACCCAAAATATAGTAGGAAACAGCCTTTTCTCAAATTGTGCCACCAAAACATGGAATTTTAAAACTGGAACACTATCACAAACATTTTAGACTTGACCTAAAATCTCATATACTCGGTCTCTGGCTTTGTCCATGTACTAACCGTCCATAATTTCCTTATTTATACAAACCTCCATCTGCTTCCTTCAGCCCTTATCAGCTCTTTTTCTTCCTTCTATCACTTACATGCACAAACTTTCTCTTAGCATCATCTCTCTACTTGACCTCCACTCTCCATCTCCCCCCCAATACCCACACACCCATTCTAAGCACCCTGTCCTGCAGGTCTCCCAAAACTTCTTTCCACCTTCCTCCACGTTTTTTCCCACTGTCCTTCCAAACTCAGCTTCTCTAAATCTCTTCTTTTCTACTGTCAGTCCAACATTGTTTACTATACAGCAAAAGATGCTTTCTTTATTTTTTATTTGCAACACATGTTCATATACACGCTTCAAAGTCAAATATGATACTATCCATTACAGATTGCACAATATGTCCTGTAGTTTCTGTCTTTACGTCATTTAACATATCTTTCACATCATATCTTCCCTTATACCATGTATACTTATTTTTGATACTGGTGTTGCCACATTAAAGAATATTGTTTCCACTCTTTTTGATGCTGGCATCTTTTTTTGATTTTTTTTTTTTTTGTATATCATATACACCATACATACAAACTTATCTGTAAACCATATATAATGTTTACTTATGACAATTTTTTCTTGGAATTGTATGTACATTTTAAATGTCTTTTTATTTTTTTAAGCTTTTTTCCCCTGGGCCTCTGTTGAAAAGGGCCAACATGCCCAGTCAGACTTTCCTGGGAAACAAATGCAAATAAATAAACAAAACTAACTATTGCCTACTCCACCAACATGTCATGTACAGCAAATCACTCCCAAGCCTGTAAGCATAATTTTGCTACTCAAAACATCCTACCTACTGTTGACTCAAACGTTAGACACATAGATTTCACTATCATCAGGTTGGACAAGGACAACGTGACAGCTATCTCCCAGGAGCCAAAATAGTTTACATAAAGAGGACACTCAACACCCTCACCTCCAGCAAGCATGACTACGACATGATTGCAGTCCACTTGGGGTTAAGTGAACTGTCAATGAAAACCCCTTAAGACCACGAAGAAGAATATGCTGGAACTTACCGTGCTGGTTTCAGATAAGAGATTCTGAGTGGAATCCTTCCTTCTACTGGAAGGATGTCTAGATAATTCCTTCTACTAGATACAAGGAAAAGATAATTTGATTCAACAATTGAATAAATAGCTGGCATCATTTCATGGGAAATCAAATCACTATCAGCATGGGATAAAATGACTGACAATCCAACTTGCTTCTCAAAAGATGGTCTACATCTTTTGTTTAAAAGTTTCTGTATATTGGCCAATGCTCTTGCTGCACTCACTGTGCAATTTTTTAGTCAGAGTTCATCAAATAAACATCCAAACATAACACACACATGTAATCCCAAACTGAATGATACTAAGGTTGCTTTACTTAATGCCAGGAGTCTTAACAATAAACTCCCTGACTTTGAGGCATATCAGCATTTGGAACACATTCGTATATGCACTGATGTTCTTCATACTACTCACTGCTGTTGTAGCCTTAGCTATATGGGTTATATCCTGCCAAGGGTATTACAACCAGCCAACTTCCAATGCTTCAGGGCACCTTCCATGCACCCAAATTGGCAGTCAGCTCAAGCGAAGCTGACTAAAACACAAGTTTAGGTGTGAAGCCCCCCTTCAGACTTTACCTCTGCCGAACAGTACGTTCCCTCTGAGGCATTTGAGAATCGTTGCTTGGCTTCTGCTTTTTTTTGCTGGCCAGATAAGTTTCTTTTGGAGAAAAGAAAACTTCCATTTTCTTAAATTTATTGTAGTTTTATTAATTTCCTCTTCAGGAGACTTATTTTAAAGCTAGGAGTGTAACTAACTCAAAACGTATTTTCTCTAGAGAAACTGTATTTATTTTTCTGCTCAGGGGTACTACTGTGTTTTAAAGCACTTTTTACTGTGTTTTTTTTTTTTCTATCAGAGATGTAACTTTAATGGATTGGTGGTTTTACCAGCATTTGCTGCCTGTCTTTCACAGGAAAGAGGCTACATTTTTGGCTTGACCTTGGAGCAGACTGCCAAACCCACAGTCGGTACTTTTTCCAGCCACAAAAAGAAAATGTTAAGCAAACCGCATTTGCCACTACAGTAGACTAGTAATTTGCCTCAGCCGCAGGTAGGTCACTATGATGTGGCCATTTGCTGTACCTCAGACTACTCATCTTTTACCCTGGATCCTTCTGGTGTACCACCTACACAGCCACTATGAACCAGGAATATGGAGGGACAGATTCAGGATTTTGTCCTCCGATTTCTGATTCAGATTCAGAGGAGAGTTCAGTTCCCGATTCTCACTGTGGGGGTTTCTCTTGCTCTAAGACTACTGCTAGAGTGTACCAGTGTTTTCAGTGGAAGAGCATTGACGTTCTCAGTCCCTCAGTAAATACTATAAATTGCTACATAGGGATTTTCTGGAACTTACAGCTATTCCTCCTGTCTTGTCTGCTTTAGAGAATGTATGCCTAACTGCCTGCTATTTTCTTGGCAGTTAGCCAGCTGTTTCCAAAAAGGCATATGGGATGTATAAAGTTCCTCAGTCTTAAATTTTAATATACTATTCCCAAACCCGACCCAGCAGCTATAGTCTTTTGAGTCCACTGCTGCTAATCACTTAGTTAATTTCAATTGTTTTCTTTCTAATAAGGATGGGATAATGATTGACAGATATGGAAAAAAGTGTAAACTTCTACAACTTTGATTTTCAAAACTTTAAATTGTCAAACAATATGTTAAAGTTTGTTCTGACAAATTGTGAAATTATGAGGAAAGTTTTAGCTATAGTTTCTCAATATTAAATAAAAATCTGCTTTAAATAACCTTGTTTCTTCTATTGCACAGGTCACTACTTATTGTTTGTAGTGTCTGTTGATATTTCTTGCAAGGACTATGGCCACTGGTACTGTTTTAAGGAGGTTAGTTTGGCTGCATTCTCAGAACCTCCCAGATCATATAAAAATGAGATTTTAAATTCTCCCTTGAATAGAGATTTAGTTTGTCCACTCTGCTGCAAAGGTGATCGAAACATGCAATGAAAAGGGCAAGTTGAGCCAAGGAATCTCTAAGAATTTTCAGACCTTCTTTTCCAAATTGTCCAAGAGATTTTCTTTTTCCTCATCTTGTTTTAGCAAAAAAACAGAACAGTCTCAACAGAATTCATGTAAACAGATGTTTAAGAAGTGGTTCCAAAAACTCTTCTCAAATCTTCCAAAATCAAGGGCAGTCCAGCACATCTGAATAACTATTTAAGAGACCTTGAGAAACCCTCCCACCCTGGCCCTTTTTCTCTTCCAGAAAATATGAATTACCATTTTCTCTTTGGTAACAGACTGTTTCAGACAAATGGGTTCTGAAAATCATTCATCAGTGTTACTGACAGTGGAAGGAAATTCCTCTTTTCTAGTGGGTCAGTTCTCATCCTGCAGATCAGACTCTCGTTTCCACCTTTTCTTCATCACATGCTGTCTGAAGGAGTGATAGAACCAGTTTCACCTCCCCTGGAGGGGAAGTGGTATTATTCATGGATGTTCCCAGCGCCAAAGAAAGAAAGAAAATGTTTGGAGACAAATTCTGGATCTTTCTTTCCTAAACCTGTTTGTGACAGTGCGCAAATTCAAAATATCACTTCACAAACTGTTACCTCCTCTTCCTTTTTCAAGTTTCCTGGCAACACCAGATGTAAGATGCTTATCATATCCAAACTTCAGATGTTTCTTAAGGATGTGTGTGCCTGGATCACTATCAGTTTTCTGCCTTCCTCTCTGAACTATCTGCTTCACCAAGAGTGTTCAAAGTGTCTAGCTCACTGCAGGCTACAGGGTATCCACATTTTTCCACATTTAGATGATTTGCTTATCTTTGCAGAGTATCTTTCAATATTTCAGGATATACACTGTTGGGTGAGAAATCTCTTACATAAGCTGAGATTCCAAGAGAACATTCAAAAGTCTTTCTTGACTCCTTCACACAGGACTGTGTTTCTGGGATGGCAACTAGACAGCTTAGTTCAAACAGCCTTTCTTTCACAGGAAGAAAACAGATCTTCATTTAGATCTAATTCTAAGGATTTCCACTCAGACTACGGTAACTGTGATGGACTACTACAGGATTATGATCCTCATGGCATCTATGCTTCTCATGATACCCCTGGCAAGACTCCATATGAGAAAGAATAATACCTGAAATCTCTTTGGTCCCATTATCAACACCCTTTATCTTTTCAGATCCCAGTACTGGGTCTGTCAGAAGAATCTTTTGGTGGAGACAACAGATATCCTTAAATCCAGGTCCAGGTTCTCTGTCCCTGCTCCAAAGCAATCAGTCACAACAGATGCTTCAGCCTTCGCCTGGGGAGCCATTTCAAAAAGGATAAAAGTGTGGGTGTGGGAAACCAAGGAAAGATGCAAGCACATAAATAGCAAAGAATGATTGCCCTGATCAAGGCACTCTGCTTTCTGAACCATCATTGGTCCCCAGGATCTCTTCACATGGTTACAGACAATACCACAGTCATGTGGTACATCAACAAGCAAAAGGGAACCAGGTCGCACCCCCCCCCCCTTTGCAGACTACCTATATTAGTTGGGATACAGTTTCACAGCACAGTCTCGGTCTACAAACATTCTACGTTCTGCCAGAGCAAAACTGTGTGGCAGACAAGCTTAGCAGGACCAGGTCAAACCCTCATGAATGGAATCTATGATTTGATCCATCTGTGGAGGATAACACAAGAAGACCTCTTTGCCTCCTCTCTGATGAATCAACTGGCAAAACTCTGTTCCAGGATTCCAAGCAAGAAGGCCTGGTAGACAGATACTTTTTCTTTTCTTTGGACAAGAATGTTTATGTATGCCTTTCCATCATTTCCACTAATATCCTGGGTACTTCTAAAGATTCAGAAGATTCAGAAGGAATCCCCCAATATCACTGTGGTAACTCCCTTCTGGCCCAGGCAATTGGGTTTCTCCCTTCTTTTTGAAATGGCCAGGGGCAATTACCACAAGCTTCCTCACAGAATGGATCTACTCACACAACAAGGGTGTCTGACACATCTTGACATTGATTACCTTCAGCTGACTCACGATTCCTTTCATGCACCTGATTTTTGAGGACATTAAGCAGGTACTAATTGAGGCAAGAAAACCTGCTACAAGAAAATCATATATTAGCAAATGGAAAAGATTTTCTAGTTGGTTTGAGTAAGATGGGAACTACACTTTTGAAGCAAAAGAGCACCTTTATACCACCTAATAATCCCATAGTACACGTATGAACATCTATGTGAAATTGAATTTTGACACACTTTAAAAAGAAGTAACTTGACACATGCTAAGCTAACTAAGGAAGAAAAACAAGTTTTGAAAGAACTGTCTAGGAAGAGAGACTACAGCGTTATGAAGCCTGATAAGGGAGGGGTAGTTATCATGAAGCACAAAGATTACACATGCAAAATGTATGAACTGTTGAACGATGAAAACACGAAAGAGTATCAATAAATGAAGTGAACAGAGCGTATATTAAAATTGACATTTTGTTTGATGCCTTGTGTCAAGGTTCTATAACAGCTGCTGAATTCGAGTATCTTAGGGTAGAAAAAAACATTATTCCATCGATATTTGGGATACCTAATGACCACTGACAACCTGGTTACTATTTGTCAGAAAGGTTTACCATCATTTTACTGAAGTGGACTCAGTCAAATCTATTTTGCGCAAAGTCTGAAACTATTTATTTTATTGGCATTTGATTACCGGGAAAGTCCACTGGGCCATGGAGAGCCATTTTCGGTGGAGGCCCGGGGAGAAATGCTCCAAGGTGTACATGAGCAAAAACATAATAGATTTTAAGACAATATACAATAGTTACATGTAATACACTTTCTTGAAATTTATACAGAGTAAACAAACAGGTACAGAAGGATTATAATTACTGGAGAATAGGTACATTTACAGCAATGGAATATTGTTTTGAGCAATACCCATAAGGCAGAGTCAGATACAGGAACAAATGGATGATAAAATGAATGCTTAAATGTTAGTGAAGAGTAGGTAGTACTAAGAGTAGGTAGGTAGTAAGAGTAGTAGTGAGCAGTACATAGAAGGTAGTAGTAGTAGTCTAGGAGAGATAAGAGGGGAGTGTAGAGGTAGCTTTAAGGAGGTTGCGTGGTAGCTTATAGGATTAAATTAGTGCAGAAGATGAGAAAAAAGAATATAGGCTGGGCATAGAAAAGGAATGGCTAGGTTCAGTAGAACAGATTAAGTAATGGTAGAGAAGAAAGCAGAGCAGTTACAGATCGAATTAAAGAAAAATTGGTTTTGAAGGGCAGTTTTAAAGTTGCAAGGAGTATGTAGGGAGCGGATGGCTGTAGGCAGGGAATTACATTTTTTGGCCATGGTCCCCGAGTAAAGTGGCTGTCCTATGGATAACCTGGGTTTATGCACTTGAAGAAGCTGTTGCTGTTCGGATCGTAGTGGTCTAGTAGGGTTGTAGGGGGGTGAGTAGTGAGTTTAGCACAGGACAGATCTGTGGTTTATAAATGAGTTAGTGAGTAATATTAAGCTGGCGGGATAGTAAGTAATGGGGAAACTCAGGCTATTGTAACTTTTTTTAGGGCAATGCAGTGATGAGTAGAGTTGTGGTTGTTTGAACTTGAACATTAAAAATTTTGAAGTCCAGTACATCCAAAGTACAAATCTCACCCCTATCTCGACCCATGTTAACGTTTGTTCCTAGGTTAAATTTGGAATGTATTTCAGCTATATTGGAGTTCAGCAATGTGACCTTTCATGGACATGAGTCAATGATATGATCATTTGGCAGAGTCTACTTCAATATAATGATAAACCATCAGAACTACATCTTTTAGATCTTTGGATCAACTGTTCATTTCTTGTGACAGTAAGAAGGGACATCCTATGTCAAAACAAACTACTTCTAAATGGCTGCCTAAGACTATACTTTTCTTATACTTCTCATGACACATCTATTCCAGACAAGGTCAAGACCTATCACCAGGGCCTTAGCTTCATCAATGGATTTTTGGAAAAGCTTGGATTCTAGAAATATTCCAGAAGCTGTTTGGTCCACTGAACATACTTATACAAAGTACTATAAGCCTGATTCCTTCTCTAGGCCTAGTTCAAGCTTTGCTACGACCATTATCCAGGGGCTCCTGGACATTTCTCCTTCCACCTCTCAAATACAGTTAGTTATGGTAATCTACCCATACAGCTAAGGATACTGCAGCAGTGATCAATATGAAGAACACAGTACAGTTTTATAAACTGAATTTACCATTAACAGTAAATGTTCGAATGATCACTGCTGCAGCAGCTGCTCCATCCCCCTTGTTTTTAGGTGTGTTTTTATGCCAGGGTGTGAACATTTATTTTTTGTTATTCCTAGCATTGTTCTTTCAGGTCTCAGCCTCCCTCTCTCTACTTGCAGGAAAGCTCTGAAAGGATTCACACTCAAACTTGTCTTTTAGACATCTCAGCTAGAGCTACCTGACAGTTTGAGCATGTGGAAGGTGCCCTGAAGCTTTGGAAGCTGGCTCGGTGTTGTATCCTTGGCAGGATATAACCCATATATCTAAGGCTACTGTAGCAGTGACATTTGAACATCTACTCTTATGCTAAGTTCAGCTTACACAACTGTACTTTACCATGACACAGTTCAAATTCTTATAAAGCACCTTTTCTATTCCTAGCATACCCACAGGGAAAATAACCTTTCAAAACAGATTCCCAGATACCCCCCGAGTGAGCTTGGTGAACTACAGCTCAATACAGGGAAGTCTAATTTCAATCTCAGAGCTTTTCAATGATAACCTTCCATGCTTCCAAATGCCCATGAATATTCCTGACACACATACAGGATATCCCTAAAAGCAATCTCTCTTTAAACCTTCCACTCTCTGAGCTCCTACATTTCTAATGTTGGGTATGCTCAGTGTTTCTTTCACTGTGTAAACAAAAATGTCCTTGATCAGCTTGTTCTCAAACTGATTAGGGGAGTAAGCATTCTTGATTTAATGCATGCAAACTTGGCACCTGTCTGCTCCCTTCCCATCACTGGTCCATCATTAGCAAAGTCTGAGCATAGTCTGATTACCTTTACCCTCAAAACTTCAACTCCCTTGATTAAGAACACCACCATCTTTAAAGACTTCATAAAGGCCAACCTCATACAAATTTCCTTTGTCATCTCCACAGTAGACCATGGTTATGCAGCCAGTTGCACAAGTGATTTTTATACATATTGAGATAAATATATTGACATAGTAGTTCTTGTCCATTTATTGACATCTTTTTACTAAGAAAGTACGACTATATCCTCAGTACCCATTTTCAGCAGGGGGCCATGAGAATAACTCCAAGTACATCGATTTAATTTACATGAAAAGACAATAGTGTTACAAGAAGTAGCTAAAATATTGTACAATAATGATGAATAATAGGTACAATTCAAGCAATAATGCACACAGCAAAGAGATATTTTTAAAACAATGAATAAAAAGAAAAGACTTTAGATAATAATGTGCAAATAGTATACTAAAAAATGTATCGGGTAAATTAAGGGAATAAAAGTGGGAGGTATTAATTATGCACCTTGGAGGACAGCAGGTATACCTCCAGAAATTAAGATCACAAAGAGGGAACACTGAACAGAAGATTAGTAAAATAAAAGTTAAAAAATAGATGATAAAGTTATGGAATACTTGTGAAGTAAAGGATTTAGTGGAACATCTAACACAGGTTACATCACAGCATGATCGAATAAGGAGTCCCCAAAGTATGAAAAAACAGGAGGAGCAGGGGACATTTGAAGAAATATGGACATGGGAAAGAAATAGAGATTTAATATGGTACAATATTTATGCAAAGGAGGAAGCAAACCTTATCAATACAAAAAGAGCCCAACTACATTTGAAGAGAAATACAGGCAACAGCATTTGGACATGGAAAATTTTACAATACAAAAAAAAAATGAAAACAATGAGGAAAAGTAGAAAACAGGATTAGTAATGGAGAAGTTAACAAAAATAGAAACTGAGGTCATGGATTATCTGTGAAGTGAAAGATTTAGTGTAGAAAATCGAACTCAGATCTCATCACAGCAGGATGCAGCAATGGATCCCCAATTTACGGAGAAACTAGTGGAGTGCAACACATCTGATCAGTTGCAATATGAAGAAACTTTAGAGCCTTCCATAGGAAGCCAGTATAAATGTTCATATGGAGTTGCACCGCAAGGGAAGGAACAGGAAACTGTGATGACTCTTGTGGAGTGATAGGCCAGTGAGTTCCCACATGAAAGAGCAACGGATGACACACAATGAAACTGAAGACAATGTGGCACAGAAAGATGCTCTAGAACTTTCTACAGAATGCCCATAGGAAATGGAAAACAAAGAATCTGCCCTCAATTTAGAAGAAAATGATCTAAGGGAAGAGTTGCTTGATTTAATAGAAATGGACAGATATATTAAGATCAATGTAAGAAATAGACTACAGAAAGTCAAAACCCCAAAAGTTTGAAGTTTGATAAAACAAATGAACACAGTAATAAGGACTGTCCATAGGGATTCATGTGATATAACAGAAGTAAACAGGATATATTATTATACAGCAAAATTAATAACAGATAAAGTCTTACCACAAAAACACAGGGTAGTAAGGGAAAGGACAGGGAGAAACTGAACGCCATCATGGAAGTACTGAATAGAGAAAACTATAAAGCAGTTAAGACAAGAAGTGTCACTGTTAGAAGAGGGAACAGATCAACAAAAATACTCAGAAAGATAGACTTGATAAAATCAATGCACAGTATCAGAAAAGGGCACAATTTGTCATGCACTTTTGCAAATAAACTAAAAATATCAGCATAGGCAGAAAAAACTTAGAAGATATGCACATAAATATAAAGGAAAAGTACTAAATAAGCAATTTATTTATGATCCCAAAAAGTTTTATAGATAATTGGGAAACAAGGTAAAAGGAACTGAAACACCACCAAAAAAAGAAGAAATAGATACATTTCGGAGAAATATCTATGAAATCCTGTGTAACATAAAAGATGCTAAACGGATAAAAGTAGTAAAAGAAAGAATAAGATGTTCAAATGTACAGGATATGAAATGGGAAGAAGTAACAGCCAGAGAGATTAAAACAAAGCAAAGAAAAACTCCTAATTGGAAAACCTTAAGCCCTGATGCAGTACCTAACATCTGACTAAAAGTATTAACATCTTTACATAAAGATTTAGCAATGAGTAAGAACTATTTATATGTGCACCCAGAAAAGACACCAGCCTCCAGCCCGGTTAACAATAGGAAAAAAAATACTCCTACTTAACAATGAACTTGCAAGCTATCCTAAAAACTACAGATCAATAACTTGCCTTCCGATGACAATGGAATTGATGCTGACAATTTATAGTCATTTAAAAGAAAAACTCAATCATGGCAATAGAACAAAAGGATAACAAAAGAAAGTCATATGGAACAAATTATCATTTGTTGTTAAAGTCATAATGAAGAACTGTAAAAAAAAGGGGAAGAATCTAAGTATGAAATGTATAGACTATAAAAAGCTATTTAACAGTATCCTGCATTCATTGATAAAAATGTTCTTAAAAATGTATAAGATACACCCTTATACTGATCTATTACATTACAGTGACCATGAAACAGTGGGAAACCACTTTGTATTGAAGCCATGATAAAGGACAAATTATTATTTCAGGGATAAAATTTCAAAGGGGGATATTTCAGGGTGAGACTCTGTCACTGCTGCTCTTTTGTCTTGCCTTAACCCATTAAGGTGTCTATTTCACACATTAGGTCAATGCTACAATTTGGTTCCCAAAAAACAACGGTGTAAAGACTTCGCATCTTCTCTTTGTAAATGATTTAAAACTGTACAGTCCAACAGACGAGGAACTGAAAGCACAACTGCAAGTTGTCAAAACTTTTTAAGATGGTGTAAGAATGTCATTTTGCCTTGATAAATGTACAAAAGCAGCCTTTAAAGCAGGAAAGCTGCAGCATCAATAAAACATCAGTTTGGGACAGGAACATGATATACAAGAACTTGAGCAAGGAGGAGTGGATAAATATTTGGAACTGATAAAGGATCAACAACAAAACATGAACAAATGCAAATAAAATTTAGTAAGGAATATTTTAGAAGTCTTAAATTAATACTGATCCAAATAAAACTTAGTACGGAATATTTTAGAAGGCTTAAATTAATACTGAAAACAGCGTTGACATCTAGGAAGAAAATAAAAGCTATAACAGATTTGCTCTTCCTGTCCTAAGTTACAGTTTTGGAGTGATTGACTGGCTCCAAAAGGTGCTAGATAGGTTGGACAGGAAAACAAGGATGCTCCATGCTCATTAAATGATTTATAAAAATCAGTGCAGACCAAAATTATACATTCAGAGTTCTGAAGGAGGTATGTATAGATATGCAATCGTGGTGCATGCATTTTTGCTGACCTCACAAGACAGAAATGTAATGAAAGTTTTGAAACATATGGATAATAAGCCTAAAATTACTTCCCTGGTTAGTTTAAGCAGAAGCATATCGGCATCAAGCAGGAATGGAAATCAAACCAGAAGTAGATAAAAATCAGGCAGCAACTGAATGTGCCAAAAATCAAAAGAAAGAATATAAGGTGAAGGATCAGATGAGAAGGCAGGAAATGTGGAAAATGCATACATATAGTTGCAAGTACAGAAAACTCTTGGAATAACCTCATGTTGATCAGGATCGAATGCAAGAATGGCTAAGGAGAGGTAAATTTAAACCAAAAGATGAAAGGTTAATATTAGCGGCCCACTCTGGTTTACAAAGTCCATTGAACATGTGGGAGAAACAGACAAATGTCGGTTTTGTACAGAATTGGAAACAGTCTCATATCTTATTGCTGGTTGTGGTATACTAATGGCAGGAGGACTGTATACTGAAAGGCATAGAAATGTGGCAAAACTGTTGCATTGAGGATTGTGCAAACATTATAATACTAAAGTAGCTGAAAAAGCACTGCAAACACGAGCCATAAATCTTCACAGAAAAGGAAGTTTACATCACATTCAATCATCCATTACAATAGTTCAAAAAATACATGTGAGAAAACCAGATATAGTAAGTTCATCAAAAGAAGACAAAAGTAGCAATGATCACTGAAACTGCTACACCCAGTAAGTACAGTGTCTTACATACAAAGAGACAAAGTCACAATATCAGGATTTGCAGGCAGAAATGAGGTCAGTATGGAAGAAGAATACAGAGACAGTTCCAGTAGTAGTAGTAGAAAAAGAACATACAATAAGAGTTGTCCTGAATAGGAAAGGGTTAAAGCATTGATGATGTATGATGTCATGTGACATAATTAATGTGATTATTTAAATGAATTGCTTTTTTTGTTACAACCAGGTCTGATGAAGTTCCTTGTGAATGAAAGCACTTATCGGTTGTTTTCTAAGGGATAAAAGCTTTGAGTACCATTTTCAAGCTGTTTTTTTACATTTTTTAATATACAATAATACTTAGATATGTTACCGACTGCGGGGGTGGTGCTGCGGTAGCATTGTCGCCTCACAGTTAGACGTTGCCCGTTCGATTCTCAGAGCGTCTTCTGTGTGGCGACATGCGTGAATGGGCATTCCTTTGTTGAAGGTTGTGCGTTAGGCCTGGCAAGCCAGCACGTAAAAACTCTACTGCCAATCATTAGCGGACCGGAGTTCCGCTGTGGCGACCCCTAACCGGGAAAAGCCAAAAGACACAAACAAACTTAGATATGTTACCAATACATGTAACACCATACAAACTGCAGAAGGAATTATTACTGGGCACATTACGGGTGCTGAGAAGAGTACTTTTGGCAAACATCAAAGATTGAAACAATACTAATTTCATGAACTTAAATCATACTTTGACTTAGAAATGGGGTCCATCCGCATCATCATATTAGAAATCCAAAAGACTTGGAAAAATTAAAAGAGTGATATAAATGAATAGTGAGGTATGAGATTACTAAACGAAATAGTGGTGATTCATCCAGGAGAAATACAAGAACAGATGCGTGATTTCCATAAGAATTCCTCCACCCCCCCCCAAACACTTTTAGTGAATTATCACTTGTGACATATGCAAATTTACATTCATGTAAAAGTAATCAAAGTATATTAACATAACAAAAAATAATAATTCCTTCAGTGTGGTTTTAAAAGTTAGTGGTTTGCATTAGGTCTGATGGGTAGGGTTAAGAGGCTCTAAATAGGGGATTTTCTTGGTTTATTGATGGTGAAGAGTTGTTTCCTATCTGATAGGAGAGATCTAATCGGGTGTGAAGAATGATGCTGAAGGCATGGCATTCTAATGGTTTAAAAGTAATATTGTGTGTGGTAAGTAGTTGTAGGCATGTTAAGTGATGGAGAAGTTCAAGCCACTGTAAATATCTTGAGCACTGTGCAACAGTGAGTATAATGAGATGCATTAGTTGCAAATTTTTTTATATCAAGCTTCTTACTTTCAGAGAGAACTGTAGATTGGGGAGTACTGGAGTTCCATAAAGGAGTGAAAGTGTGGGATATGTAATATCCAGGGCAATTTTTCTTGGGTTTATTAAGGAAGTGGCTAGTTTTTGAGGTTTTTATGTTATTTTGAACATGAAGGTCAAATCTGAGTTTATTGTCTATTACAATGTCTAGTAGTTTTGTATGGGTATACTACTACCACAGTATTATGTACTGAAAATAGTTAAAACTTTGTTTTATCTTGTGTTTGAGTTATTGAGGTGAATAAGAGAAACTTTTTTTTTGGGGGGGTGGCCAGAAGTTGGGCATTAGTCAGCCAGGTTTCTATTGCACTAAAGGCTTTTTGTTTTACTAGTTGAAGATGCGGTAAGTTATTAGAGAAACATACAAGGGTAAAGTAATCTACATAATGAATAAGGAAAGCACGACGGGCAGATGCATGGAAATTGCTTGTGAAGATGTTAAATTGTAGGGAACCAAGTATGGAGCCATGGGGAACACTTGCGGTGTTGGCTACCAAGGGAGAGAGGGAGCCTGGCCCTTTCAAAGACTGATAGTCTGACAGGTAACTGTCACACTAGTTAATGGTGGGAGGTGATAATCCAATGTTGGTCAGTTGTTGCAGGAGTTTTGAGTGACAGACCATATCAAATGCCTTAGAAAAATATAGGAGTAAAGGGGAAACAAATTTGGCTGAGACTGTAGCTTTATTTACAATGTCCATGAAGGACAGTAAGACAGTGGTTGTGCTGTGGACTAGTCAGAAGCCATACTTAGCTGAGGTTAACAGTTGATTACAGTAGAGGTAGTGAAGAAGTTGTTTGTGAACATATTTTTCAAGCATTTTAGAGAGGGGGAAAGTATTACTATGGGTCTAAAGTTTAATAATTTGGCTGAATTGTCACCTTTATGAAGGTGGTTGACATTTTTTTTCACAAAGAAAGGAAATGCAACTTTACCTATAGGTCTCCACAGCAATTTTAGGTATTCTGGTGGGAGTTTATCAACAGGTAGAACATGGTTTCAGTTTAAGGAGTAGTTTTTTTAAGTTATTATGGGGACTGGTGTTACAGTGAGTCGTGAGGGGGGTTAGTTGTTATCAGCTTACACAGTAGTTGAGGGAAATGTATTAGGATTGTTAGTGTGGGTGGGATGATTGAAGGTTGTTGAAGGGGAAGTGGTAGTAGGAAGAATACAGTATGATGATCTTAGAGATGATGGCTGTGGTCAGGAAGGCAATACTTTCAATAAAGTGGGTTTTGAAAAGTGCAGCAGTTTGAATGGGGGGGCAGCTATTGGTACAGGGTTTGGGGTTTTTTTTATCCTAAACTGAGTAAGGAGTTAATTGAGCACCAACATTTTTGGAGCTGTGTTTATAGTTGATTTGTAGGTGCGAGTAGTATTGCATTTTTATTGTCTTTTGCTTGGTTTTTGACCTGGTTACGAGGTTGCCTAAAGATATGCAGGTGTTTTGAAGAATTGTTTATGCCATTCCTTCCAGGCTTTGTATCTGTTTATCAAGCCATGGGGAATATCTGGATTTAACTATTTTCTTACCTATAGGAGCAAGTCTATATAAGGTTTTTAGAAATGTGTATTAAAACTATCAACAGCCTCATCTAATGGATCTGTTTTTAGTGAAGAACAGTCTATGCTTTTTAGAGCATCAGTGAATACCTGTTAACTGAAATTTGGAAGGTTGTGTATGATTTTGAATTCATGTTTTTTGACATGATTAGTGATATGACTACGGGCAGATGCTAGAAGGGGGTCATTGAGAGACTCGGGAAGTGCTCCTGCTAAAACAAATTTACTTGCATTGGAGACCATTATCCAGTCAAGCATGGTAACCATACCATTGTTTATATTATTACAATAAACATGGGGGTTTTATTAGTTGTGTGAAACCAAAAAGATTTATTCTAGAGGAGGGATTGTCTAAGGTCAAGTGCTACCAGTCAATGTTAACTTCATAAAAAAAGTTTCATTACAGACGGTGGAGGATGTCCAAGGGAGTATGTCTTCCACTATAGGTGTATTGTTACCAGGAGAAATGTAGTGTACAATAATGCATAAGCTTTTTGTTTTGTTTACATTTAGGAAAGCAGCAAGTATTTCAGCATTATGAGAATATAGAATTTTGGTTATAGTATGGTTATTCCACTTTTTTTTTTTTTTTTTTTTTTTTTTGAGGTCAGACAGCTCTGAGGATTATTATAGCTGGAAAGAAGAATTTCTGTATCCTTTATGCCATGTTTAAGGCATGTTTCAGTAATGGCTATGATAGCTAGAATACAGTGATATATCCAGGCACGAGCTTGGCAGTTTTTATACTTACTATGATATGGTTGAGTGTTTTGGGAGGACATGAGGAAGTAGGAGAAGGATAAAAGTAAGGTAAGGTGGGGTTTGGTGGCAGAGAGTTAGTGTCTTGGTTATAAGATGGTATAGCCGGGCCTGGGTTTGGCTAGATGTCACCACAGTGAGAGATTTTTGAGGTACTAAATTCTGATACAAGGTCCTGTTTCATTTTTACTAAAGGGTATTTTGTACTCTAGGCTGCCTGTGGGGTAACAATGAATTGTTTTGTACCTAAAGTAGAGGCAAGGGGTGCTGATGTATAAAGCAGGAAAAGATTTCAAAATAGCTATTGCTAAAGTTTTGACAAGACGTAGGACAGGTTACTGTGGAGATGTTACTAGGTTTTACTTGAAGGTGGTTAAGTAGTAGTTGAGGCTGGAGAGAGAGAGAGAGAATGAATGCAAATAAGGTATGTAATAGCATGCCTAGTCTGATGAGGTCTAAACTGGAAGGATAGGGTTTAGGTATGAGCAAAGGAGAATGTTAAATTTATTAATTTAGGAGAGAGATGTAAGGGATTAAGAAAAGGTGCCAGGTATAAAGATCAATAAGCGACAGAGTTGTGTTGACTGTGATGAGGTGAAAAGTTCAAAAAGACTGGGTATATGAATCTGGATGGAAATGGCAGTGTATAAACTGAATGACACAGAGCAGTATGAAAGGGAGGTCTAGAGGGATTTAAGAATTGGAGTGTTATTCAGTTGGGGAGGGATAGGGGAGGGTGTGTATGTAATAGGTTTATTATCTGGTGGATGTGACAGATGATTACTAATGGTGGGTGGACCTGAGGAAATATAGTATAAGAAGGGGTTGATTGGGAACTGGGGTTAGGTAGGGGGAACAGAGTGAGCCCCAAGCGTAGCAAGGTCAAACAGAGCAGGCCTCATACAAGGGTGGGATTAAACCTTGAAGAAATGGTGCTAAAGAAACAATTAGGCAAGTTGCAGAGCCTGTTACCAGTAAGTATCGCATGCTTTAAAAATGGTGGGAATTTCAAAAAATAAATCATCCTGATGACTGACCAATATAAACAAACTGTACAACAGAAAGAAGAAATTCCTTAAACTGCCTCAGAGCCAGAACACCACAGCATCAAGATAATATTGAAAACTTTGCTAAATACCAAAAGTAACTCTAAAGACCAGCAAAACATAATACAAATTATGACTAGCAACAGAAGCAAAGGATAATTACAAGTCCTTCTTCAACTATGTCAGAAAACTAAGAAATAACTCTGAATTCTTCTCTGAGCTCCTCCATAATGTAGTCTCTGAATAAAACCTAAAAGACATAGCAAACATAACGGTTACCAAGTTTGCACAAATTGTTCCCCTGCAACTATCATTCCCAGTCAAATGTTACTGGAGTCTCTATCCTGTTACTGATAAGGAAGACATTCTTAAAGTGGTCTCAAAGACAAAGACCACTTTGTCTATTTGTACAGATAACATTATCAGGTTGCCTAATAAAGTGTTAGACATGCACTTGATCTCCTCCTCCTTGAACCTGTTAACCTAAGCCTTGCTACAGTTTATGTCTCTGAATGCATCCTTGCCATAAGGGTGGACCCATTACAGACCCAATGAATTGTAGACCCACCAGTCTTGCAAGTCGTTTCTAAAAAGCCATGGAGTGCATCACCACCAACCTCATAAATCATAACATCAAAAACCTGGTTAAGTTAGACCTGCTGCAATCTTGTCAACTTCTTTGAGAAGGCCACTCAGGCAGACAATAATTGTTACACCATCCATGCAGCCTACCTTGAACTGGCCATAGCAAATTATACACAATCAAATGATGGAATTGCTTATAAGTTAATGGCTTAAAACATCAGTCTTTCCCAGGTAAGATGGATAGCAAGCTGGTTTAAGACAGAATCAACATTGTCCTCAGACAGAAAGAAGGTGACTATTGTCCCCCAGGGATCTGTGCTGGGCTCCCTTCTGTTTGCCATCTATTTTCCAGATCTCTTGTTAACAAAGTTTGGTAATGACTGCAAGTTGGGTTTTGTTGTTAAATCCCCTTTGGACAAACACCCTCCAAAATGAACTACCTAAAGTCAAATCCTAGTGCATAGAAAAAGGGCTTAACCTAAATGCTAATAAATGCAACATCTTCCCTTTTGGAAAACAGAAACTCACTGGATCCTGCTGCACTGAAAACATACCGTTCCCATACAAATCAGTCATCTGGGCACATGGTCACCTCTACGTTGCCATACATGGTGACAGCAGTTACAAATTCCTTCTACATTTCACAACTAACTGCCCATGGCATCCTTTTTAAAACTGAGGAAGTCACTGTCCCTCTATATTCAACATTGGCCTAGTCCAACATATTATTAAATATAATCCATCCTTCAACATGTATCTGGCGAAGCATATTAAAAAACAAAACTCAAAAAACACATAGGTTTCTAACAAAAATAATTGCTTGTCTCAAAGCCTTTAGCTACCAGAAGAGACTGTAGTCTTTATCCTTGAACTCAGTGTCATTCAGGCTCCTGAGGGGAGACCTGTGTCCTATGCTGTTACAGACCCAGTTATTCTCAGTCTCCTTTTCCTATCAAGTTAATTTTGTTGCCAACACTAGAACCAGATAAACTTTGCCAATACAGCAGTCATCCAAAAGCCATATTTAATTAAGCCCATAAATCAAACAAAGGTAATGTCAAAATGGTTGTACCTCTGGCTATGTGTATGAAGTGCCAAGTATTTTATGTTTGAAAAACTGTAAGGAGACTTAAAGACTGTACTGGTGAACATGTAAATGATGTGAAACACAAAAAGGTCAACAATGCTTTGTACAGACACTCCAAGGGTTGTAACAACTTTAAGAGACTCCTGTTCTTTGTGATTGATAAAGTTGAACAGAATGAAAAAATATGTTGACAGTTTATTAGACAGTAGAGAAATGTAATGGCAGTTGATATTTAATGCAATGGAAAAGTCTGAGATCAATGACCACTGTTCACTTAGTGGGATTTTAAAACTCCGGGCAATATTAATTTAATTGCGCAATTAATTTTACTTATATTTACAAAGCAGTGTTTTTTAAAAGAACACAATTTTTACATGTAGGCTGATTAAATTATAATTTCATTTAATGCATCCTATGTCCTGACAGAGTGCTCTTCAAACTATCTGGAGATATACAGAGCTAAGTATATTTTTCTGGCACTTCAGAGTTGTGCACTGTTAATTGTCGCTTGACTAATTTTATATCATTGCTAGCTGACTTCAGAGTTGTGCACTGTTATTTTTGCTTCACTGTATAGTTTTTCAGATCTCTGCTGAAGGTGTTGGTTTTCCTATACCCACGCTCCCTATTCTTGTCTTGTTTAAATTTGGAGGCTTTTGCAGTTGCCCGCCCCCCACAGTAGATTTGATCTGGGACACTCCCCCCAATCCCATCTCTTTACCTCATTCTACCTAACAGACTCCTCCTGCACTTGTTTTTAGTCATTTTTAATTTAATTGCATTTTTTAAACTGTTTGGTCTAACATTGCTACATACTCAAGTGTGCTAGCTTGCACTGCATTCAAATTGTTTTTACTGCTGTTTTAGCTACTTTTCTGTATATATTAAAACAAAAATGTAAGCCTGTTTCCTACCTTTCCTGTAACTAGTGTAGTCCAGATTCAGATTTGCTGTATCCAGGACCGTATGTAAACTTCTGAGCCCCCCCAAGCTTTCTGTGTTGGAGGGAAGCCTTCTAGCTTATCAGTGGAAGTGGCAAGCACTAGGCAATTTTTCCATCTCTCTCAACTTTCTGATTTAAAAGCCAGCATTTGCACTCGTTTCCCCCCTTTCCTGTAACTAGTTTATTCCAGATACAGATTCTTCATTTTAGCACTTGAATTTGCTTATTCGTGATGAGCACTTGTTCAGAACTTGTAAGCACTAAATAACCTACTAATTACTATAGCACTCAACCTTCCTCATTACCTAGAGGAAAACAGTTTTGGTACTTACTTTCCTCACTTGCTTAGAGAAAAACAGCTCTTGTACTCACTTTCCTCACTTATCTAGAGGAAAACAGTTTTTTATTCAGGCATGTCCAAGGGTCATCTCCCAGTGTTCTCTCCTGTCTATCTGATGAATCTGGGCATCTTGCGGCAATGTAGCAATTGCTTCAAGTACCACAGACAAACCTCTCCTCCTACCACCCAGCACTACAACCTGTGAGAGATGCACTTATCTAGCCAAACTGGAGGTAAAGCTCTCTCCAACCAAGACTGAACTTGACAGTCAAGAGGAGAACGTAAACACTTGCACCACACCACACTCATCACATAGTCTCACTAAATCTACACCACCAAAATCCACACACAGAAACACAAAAACATTTGCGGAGGCTCTCAATAATAATCTGCTCAACCAACAGAGACCTCCAAAGCAGAAATGCAAGCAACCTCCACCCCCCAACACAACCCAAATGGCACATTGCCTGCAGACTCAGTCTGTCACTCAACCACAGCCAATAAGGCACAACAACATTCCCAACACACTAGTCATAAGTGACTCTATAGTCAGGCACACTGATGTCCCACTCACCAGGCTAAATAAGGAGAAGGTTACTGTCAGCTGCCTGTTGGGTGCCAGGATCTGCCACATAACCCACACACTCAGGTCACTCCACAAGTACAAATACAAGACTGTCATTGTCCATGTTGGTGTGAACGACCTGAGATGTACCTCCCTGGACTACATGAAAACAGACATGGAAGAGCTCCCTGATCTTGTAGCCCAGGCAGGTATGACCCTAGCCCTGAGTAGCATTATGCCACCACCCAGAATGATGCTGCTGTACAAGAACAAAATGACTGACTTCAACAATTGGCTAAGCGCCTGGTGTCATTCTAAAGGGATCCAGTATCTGCCTGCCTGGGATGACATGGTTGACAGACCACAATGCTTTGCCAGAGATGGCCTGTACCCATCACCCCTGTGTTTCTGGATACCGGCTAAGGTTCTTGCCGCCTCTATAATGCCTTTTTTAGGCAAGGTTCAAATGACAAATTCACCACCGTAACAGGAACAGGCAAGCAAAAACTGATGGTGATACTACTCAATGCTAGAAGTCTAAATCTCAAAATGCACTCACTCGAGGCACTCCTTAAAATGGAGAACATCGATATCTGTGCAGTGACTGAGACCTGGTTTAAGGCTCCAGAGGGCACCCCTGCACTACCAGGCTATAACTCATAGCACACTTTTCGGCCATGTAACCTGGACCGGAACACCAAAGACGGAGGTGTGTCCATATTCATTAAGGATATCCACACCTCCAGGCCAGTTACTCAGCATAATGCAGCCAAGGTTATCCAAGTGCAACTAACTCTGGGCAAAACTGCAATCCAAATTGTAGATTGCTACTGATCCCCCACCATGCCCCGGGATTCCCACTCCTCTTTTCCTGATGTACTGGAAAATATTTGGGTTCAACCAAACACCCTAATTATGGGCAATTTCAACTACCCCACCATTAACTGGGAAAACTACTCCTATACCAACTCCTTCGCTCAACGCTTTCTGGAATTCATAAACTCCACTGCCCGAGATCAACTTATCCACACCTCAACCAGGGGCAACAATATCCTAGATCTAGTCATTACCAACATGAGTGACCGGTGTTCCACACCTGAAATCAACGCCTCATTGGTCCGATCCGACCATAAGCTAATTACCCTAGATATCCACATCCTGCCCCCCACCCCCCATTAAGGAAACCATGGTAAAAAATTCTCCAAAGCCAACTTCATGCTTTTTAAGACAGAAGTGGTGAACTTCATGACACTCATGCAGATGGGCAATACAGTTACGACTACTGAATCCTACACAATTGCACTTTACAAGCACTTACACAAGTGCATGGATCATGCTATCCCAAAGAGAACCAAGACGCTATCCTCCAAAAAAAGGAAGCCAATCTGATGGTCCCCTGCCATAAACAAACTGTACAACAGAAGGAAGAAACTGTTGCAAAAGAGAGTAAAATCCCATGAGTGGAGGATCTCCCTGGTCAGTCTCAGTAAGAAGCTGCAATCCCTGACAAAATTCTCCAAAGCTAGTTACGAAAATAAAATTGCCACTGATTCTAAAGACAACCACAAAGCATTCTATAGCTATGTCAAGAATCTCAATGGCAACACTCAGATCTGCTCTGAGTTACAGCATAATGGCACTAAATATACAGACCCAACTGATATTTCCAACATCCTGGCAGATAGGTTCAGTGCTAACTTTACCCCCCTCTCACCCCTAACCATCTCTATACCGGAAGAATGCAAAGTTCCTGTAATCACGGCTGCACAGATAAAAACCACACTCGCCAAAGCCAAGAACGCAGCATCCATGGGACCAGACAACATCCCAGGCTGCGTTCTACATTAACTACAGAATGAACTGGCACCCCACCTAAGTACCATGTTCAATCATAGCCTCACCTCAGGCTTTGTGTCTGCTGAATGGCGCACAGCGATGGTTATCCCACTCCACAAGGGGGGAGCCACCACGGACCCCGGGAACTACCTCCCCATTAGCCTGATGAGCCTGGTCTGCAAGGCCATGGAACGTATCATCATGGAACTTATAAACAAAGACATTGGTAATCTCTAAACTCTGGACCCCACCCAGTTCGGGTTTGTAAAAGGCAGAATCATGTCCCCCAAACCTGATAGACGTCTTTGAAGCAGTCACCAAAGCTGTAGACGAGGGTAAGGTGGTTCACACAGCCTATCTAGATCTTGCCAAGGCTTTCAACACCATCCCCCACTCTGGAATTATAGATAAACTCACTAAACCAGGTATAAATCCCTATGTCACAAGATGGGTTGCCAACTGGCTCACTGACAGAACCCACACTGTGAAAGTAGCAGACTCCAAATCCGCCTTCACACCAGTGACGAGTGGAGTACCACAGGGTTCAGTCCTGGGTCCTCTCCTGTTTGCTATCTACTTCTCTGAAGTACAGGCTAACACAGAAGGTCTTTGGCTAACGAAGTTAGCAGATGACTGCAAACTAAGAGCCATAATCAAAACTAATAACGATGTGGACATCCTACAAAAGGGCCTCACTGAGACAGATGCCTGGTGTCAAAGCCATGGCCTCAAGCTCAAAGCCAAAAAGTGCATTTTCATCCCCTTTGGTAAAAACTCTGTACCCATGAACTACAACATAGGCAGTAGTATACTTAACACCGAAAGTGTGATAAGAGACCTTGGGACACAGGTAGACAATAGTCTCTCCTTTGATAATCACATCTCCACAGTAGTCAGGAAATCCTTCTACGTGGCACACCTCATCACAAAAGGTTTCTCATCCAGAAAAAAAGAGGTCATTGTTCCCCTCTACTCATCACTCATTAGGACCCATTATAGAGTACAACTCTCCTTTTGGTATGTACCTCACAAGACATCTACAAAAACTGGAAAGGTCGCAGAAATACCTCACAAACAGGATTACCGGCCTCAAACAGATGCCCTATGCAGAGCATCTAAAAAAAACTCCAGCTTTACTCCGTCGCATATCGCCTACTCAGAGGTGATCAATGCCTAACATACAAAGCTATGTCAAACCCAGAGCTGTTGGATATGCTCCATTTAAAGAAATCCCAATCCATCTAAGCTACACGCTCTATGGACCTAAATTTTGTCACCACAATAAACAGAATATTCAGGAGGAATAGATCCCTGTCCCAGAGACTTCCCATACTCTGGAATAAACTACCTATCTGCATCAAACAAAGCTCCTCATTAACACTCTTCAAGAAAAATCTTGATGATTGGATGGGAAATAGGAAATTCATCCCGGCTCTGCTCGACAGTGGCACAGGAAAATAATTTTCTTGGGTGGCAAAAGCCAGGGTACCTTTTTGGCTGGGCTTGTACAGGCCCCAGGGCTGATAGCCTAGTACCTACCTATGAACCTATGTATATGACATTTTAATTGATTGGGATGATTTTTTGACACTACACCTTTATTTGACTTATGGGCTTAACTGTGACTTTTGTATGGCTGTTACTTAATTGGTGTTTTATTTAAATGTTGCATGATTATTTTGCAATTCAGTTTGATGATGCACTAAGGTTTAGAAGGGCCGGAAGGGCCAAGTCTTTTGCTTATTAAAACTTTTCCTCCCCTTCTTATTTGTTCAGATTTTGATTTTTAATTTTAGTTTTTTTTCTATTTGGCATTCTGTTCGGGTTATGATGGTTAAAAGTCAAAATCCTCTGGCATGTCAAGCAATGTGATCTCCTCTCATACTTTAAACATTGCCTGTACAACTGGATGGGTGCCCTTAAATTTTCACCAAGACTCACATGTATCAGTCTTGTTTACAAAGCTTGCAGACCCTAACGGATGGTACTGAATGCAAGACATGCATGGCATCTGGTTGGACTTGCCTTGTACATCCTATGGTCTGATGGGGTGAATAAATTAAAAGACCTGTAGTGACCAGTAAAAATGGTAACAAAGTTCACCTTTACAAAACATATCAATTTAACATTCAGAACATTAATTTAGAAAGTTTAGTAAAACTGGAAGAAATCTTGCCTTTGAAATGCAGTTTATACACCAGCATGCATACACATGCACAGACTTAAGCATGCATATGGTCTTCAAAATTATACAAAAGGCAAATAAAAGGAGTTTGTCTTTGGTTATTACCTATTGCATCCTCAAGCAGACCTGGCTGAGTCTGTAAACATTCATACTTTTCATGACAAGATGATATTTCACAAAGGCAGTCAAGGAGGCGCACCACAACAAGGGCTTCCTAAAACAAAAGGGAAACAAAACAATTCCAAGACATCAATGAGTACTTTACAAAAGTTGGCTTAAAATACAAACTGGGCAACACATTCTGAAAGATGCATAAAAAGCATCATTATGACTTTGTACTATCATATCTCTGCACCAGATGGGAGATGAGTTAAGGAAAGGGAATTGATCTGTACAAAACATGAAACATGATCTCCCACAGCACTGCTTAACACAGAAATTAAAGGCTTTGCAATCATCAAACAAATCTGTAACTGCAGTTACAGAAATATGGTTTCACTGTACTGA
Organism: Protopterus annectens; assembly: GCF_019279795.1. Classification (NCBI taxonomy): domain Eukaryota; kingdom Metazoa; phylum Chordata; order Ceratodontiformes; family Protopteridae; genus Protopterus; species Protopterus annectens. The sequence continues at coordinate 648,036,021 of NC_056745.1, read as the reverse complement.
CAAGCACTCCCTCAAGTACTTGAGTTTAGAACCTGACATTCATTCAGTCCCAATGGAAATTATGGAGGAGTCCATTTATCCATAATCCCAGCATCTTGCACCAAATCCAGTGTGATCATATGCTTATGAAGTACAGGTCCCTTTACATGTCTGCTGTCACTCATGATATACACCTAAATTATTTGGAAAAAGATATAAAACCCCAACAACTTGTTTTCAGGTGACTTCAGCTACCCATCCACCAACCAGCAAACCAATACAACCCAAATGAGACACGCACAGCATTGCTCAGCTTTTGTAAATGCGCCTCACTATACCACAATGTCAACCTCTTCACTACAGGCACAATTTTTGACACTGATCTTATTAACCCTACTCACACCTGCACTCCAAGTGTTATCCCCCTCCTCCTTGATAAAATCAGACCACCAGACTGTTAATTTCTCCCTTAGGAGAAGCGTGTCCCTAGAACCCTAAATAACTTCTTAATGCTTCTACAAGTGTAAATCAATTACTAGCAAAAATACCTAACAGGTTAATTTACTTTCCTGATGTCACTGCAGAACTCAAAGGGCTACTACTAACCAAGTTTGATGATGACAGATAAAAAGATGCTTTCATATATTGCCAAAAGAATATGCGCATAATCCAGAAAGAGAATAATCAGGGTAACAGCTGGTATACTGACCACAGGCTCAAGTTTAATGTAATGCTGTTTCACTTGGGAAGCAAGACTTCCATAACTTATAATTTATACCATACCAAAAGACCAAATCCCCTTGAAAATCGTCACACATCTGGTTAGGTTCATCAGCAATGAACTGTCTTTTGACATCACGTTTCAATCATAGCTATGAAATAATTAAACATAAATTTGAATGGGCATTGCCAACAGAAAAAAGGAAGTCATAATTCTTCTCTGTATTCCGCATTAGATCTGTCACTGAATACAGTGCCACCTTTGGCAAGCAAAAACATCTTGCCCTGTTAGAAAAGCCCTAAAGATTCCTACCTAAGAACATTTCTGAACTGAACTCCCTAAGCTATTCAAAAGATTAAAAGCCTTCTTACAATATTTCATCCAGCACAGGCTCTTTCATGGTAATATGTGCCTAGCCTTTCCTGCACTGCTTGATCTTCTTCACCTGCAAATGACTAGTGGCATTACGAATACCCATCTGGACAAAAACAGTACCTGCTGGCATGAGAGTTTTCTAATCCAATAAATCTATTTATGAAATGAGCTTCCCCTAGATGTCAAACACAGCAAAGCATGGGCATTCACAAATTCATCTGTGGAATATGAATTATGTCCCTCCTTGACTGGTGGCTGCTAATACTTTTAGGAATATTGGTTTACACTGGCTAGGCTTCTCAATTATCTGGACACATACATAGTATGTACTTACAAGCCTATAGAAGGACTAAACAAAATGTGAGGTACATAATCACATCAAAAGAAATTCATGACTGCAATGAAGATTAAATTTGGAGGAAAATGCAAACTAATCCAAGTAGTGACTAAGACTGTTGACAGCAGAATAAAAGGATTTGAGCTTAAAGGTTGTGAGGCTCAACTGCAATCCTGCTGTAAGGCATGCCTGTGGCATACTTACTGTAGGCACAAAGGAATAGACAGCTCTGTGCCCACAGATGGGAAAAATGCAGAAAAGAGAAACAATGTCCACAGTTACCCAAGACCATAAGGACAACATGTAGCCAGGCAGTCTGCTAGGCACCCATAGTAGGATACCCAGTGGCATGTCAGTGGCAGAGAAAATGCAATCTCAAATGAGCAATACCTTTATTAGTGTGTCAAGGGAATTGATAGGATTTGTTTGAAGTACAGTACATTCTTATGTGGCCTACAGCTTGCAGAAGCGTGCAACAGCAAGGAAAACTCCTGCGCATGACTGCAGTCAGACTTATGCTATAGTATGCATCTTAAAAGACACAGCTAAACAAAATGTTTATCTATGGGGACTAAAATAAAGCTGTTTAAGTAAAGGTACCCTAGCAGTATAGGCTTGAATGATCACTGCTGTAGATCCTCAGCTATGGCTTTCAAGGATACAACAGCAGGCCAGCTTCTAAAGCTTCAGGTCAGCTTCCACACGAACAAACTGTCAGTCAGCTCTAGCTGAGCTGTCTGTAAAGATGAGTGTGGGGGCCAAAGTCCTTTAGAGATTTTGTGCTGACAGAGAGGAGGAGGAGGAGGATGAGTGCTGAAAGGACAATTCCAACACAAAAAAAGAAATGCTCACACCTTAGCATAAACACCATGCCAAAAACAAAGGGGAAGGAGGGAGGGAGCAGTGACTGCAGCAGTCATTCAAACATCTACTGTTACATTACGTTTACTTACAGAACTGTATGACATTCATCATATTGATCACTGCAGGAGTATCTTTGGGTATATGGGTAAATAACAGATTACTCTAACTTACTACGTTTGGGAGGTGGAAGGCAATGGGTCCAGTTCCCCCTAGTGATTGGTCATAGCAAAGACTGATTTAGACACAGAAAAAGAATCAAAATAATGCCTTGCAAATGTATCTATATGGCACTAAGTTGCTGTTTCTAGAGTACCAACTAGAATCCAGCCCTTTCCAGAAAGGAATAAATGAAGCAAAGGCCCTGGTAGTCTGGGCCTTGAGGTTGCCTGGAATAGTTTGTTTTGGCGAGTATAACAACAGGTAATAGCCTGAGATAACGTTTTTGAAACTGTCTGTTTTGACCCGGATTGTCCCTTCTTAAAGATTTACAAGAGAAGAACTGATCCTGAAGATCTTAAAAAATGTGTTCTCTCAGGATAGTACCCGAGTTGTCTATGATATCCAAGGTATGAATTATCCCTTCTCTCTATTTACATGTTCAGGAAATAAAACAGGAATATGGATAGTTTCACTTAAAATAAACTTGGATACTACTTTAGGCATAAAAGGAGAATTAGTTCTCAAAGAACCCTGTCTCTCTCTCTCTCTCTCTGCCTGGAAACAACAAAGATCTGGACAAAGGCCCATGGAAAGTAGGTAGAGCTGGCCAAATGTTGGGATGCTGACTAACATAAAATTTGCATACATAATCATGTAACCACACCCACTCAAATGGAATTGTGGAATGCCAACATGAACAGTGATGTCACTACATAATAATAAATAGCAGACAGACATTTGAATTTCAGACTTCATAACCCTCAGAAAATACATAATAATGCAAAACTTGTTATTCTAGCAACTATCTGAGTTTACAGTATGTATTATTTTTTTATGAAATACACAACAACCAATCACAGACCCGGGACCTACTTTAAAAATGTTTAAAGTGGAAACATTTCTTTACAGTACTCGGAGATCAACTTAAAGTAGAAAAATGTTGAATTACAGCAGTTACACCCCCTGACTGAATCCCTCAATTTTTTGCAAAGAAATTGCTGTCATAATCAATAAACCAACAGATATTAAGCCAGGCTTTCCAACATATCCTGAATTACTTAACAGTGTTTGCACAAATCACACTTCCCCTAACATTATGCATTTTTTTCAATGACTACAAAATAGGGAAGAAAGACTGTATTAGCAGCAGTCCCATCCTTTTAACCACACCATGAACTAGGCAGAATAAAGTGCTCCAGTTTATAATCCCTCCTCGGACACTTAGCCTAAACAAACACATCAACTCCATGTAATGTCATATCCATACTAGCACCAGTCAGTTGAAAAAGTCTTCATTGAAACATCTTGCTATTCGCCAACACGATGCAACTTCCTAGGACGAAAAATGTTACATATAATAAAAGGTCAAGTCATGCAACTAAATATAGACTGGTAAACCCCTGACTTCTACATACATAAAGTCTTTGAAAATCAGAGACAGAACAGCCAAAATCAAACAAATGCCTAATTAGCGGAACACTGCATATCAGTATCGTTATGGTTCCAAATCCTCCCATTACAACTAGGTATGGATACCTCTCAAGACAACTTTATAGTAACAAAAGCAGTGGTACAAGACTAAAATTTATTTATTTATTTTACATTTATTGACCGGGAATGCCTGACTGAGCCAAAGCTCTTTTTCAGCAGAGGCCCGGGGAGAAAATGCTCCAGTATATACAGATTACATTTAGTCATTATACAGATATTATATAAGTAGAAAATGGCGAACAGCTAGATGACTGCAGGAGCATTATTTGGAAGTATACAGACTACATTTAGTCATTATACAAATATATAAGTAGAAAAATGGCAAACAGCTAGATTTCAGTCACAACATTTTTAATGGTAGTAGTAAATATAAAAAAGCAACGTAGGAGTAAAGTTTTTTTTTTTTTTTTTTTTTTTTTAGCAGACAGACATTTGAATTTCAGACTTCATATCCCTGAGAAAATACATAATAATGCAACACTTGTTATTCTAGCAACTACCTGAGTTTACAGTATGTATTATTTTTTTATAAAATACACAACAACCAACCACAGACCCGGGACTCATATTTAAGCAGAAAAATGGAGCACTGCACTACTTTGAAAAGCCCTGTCTGACTATCTTTAAATATCTCAGAAGTTGCTCCCTCCTTCTCCGGAATGTGATCCTTCATGCAGGACAAGGTGCCAGTCATGGAGGTAGTCCAGAACATACCTGAAGAGGAAGCCATCTCGATCAATGAAAAAGCAGCCACAGTTATCTTGGGGCAAGTCCTTGAGAGGATAGTCCTGGAAAACAGTCCATGCAAAGTGCTGTCCTGTTCAAATGCGTAACTGTAAATGAAAAGAAAGTGATGCAAGGCAAGCAGCTGAGTGACAGCCATCACAGAAGAAAATAACTTAGTACTACTAGCAACCGCAATGTCACGTCAACACTCACAATGGTTTGAGTTTGAAACTCTCAGCCCCATCACCAAGTCCGACAAGCAGTTAGGCACTGCCTTATGTTATGAATGTGATGTCATCATGCACGCCCCTTGCGGGATACTCTGACAATGTGTGGTGACATCAGCCATAAGTTTAAAGTTGTAAAAAGAAAAGAAAAAAAAAAAAAAGGAAGGAAGAGAAAAAAAATTGGGAATTAAAAGGGCCACTCGAGAATATGTGGCACCCCATTATTTCACCCTCAAAATCAGTAAATAACGAGGAATTTGGTATGGTTGAGAAGTATGACCCTGTCTCTATGAAAAATGAGATAGGGTTGACTCACCATAAAACCCTGCAACTCAGATACTCGTCTTGCAGAGGACAAAGCAATCCGTAAAACAGTTTTCCATGTTAAGAATTTCAAGTCAGCCTGAAGAGACGGTTCAAATGGAACAAGTGTTACACAGCACAAAATTACAATCACATGGAGGAGATAAAGGTTTTCTTGAAGGTCTCTTATACAAAACCCCTTTCAAAAACATTTTGACATGAGATTGCATTGCAGAGGATCTATGAGCAAACATGTTGAAATGACCAATAATTAAACAGAGAACAATTAACACTGAATGGGTGCTGGTTATGTTGTTGTTGTTGGCACAAACTAGAAAACGTCTTCCTTTCTACTAGCAGGCTTTCTTGCCTCCATTAGTACCTGCTATACGTCCCTCAGTAAACAGGTGCCTAAAAGGAATTAAGACCCTATCATCCAGGCAGTCACTTGAAGATGATTGGCATTAGGGTGTATCAAACACCCTTATTCTTCTGTGATTAGATCTGGTCTGTAAGGAAGCTTGTGGCAATTGCCCCTAGACATTTCCCAAACAAGGGAGAATAAGACGTTATGTACCTAACATAACGTTCCATGTTAGTTGTCTTCATCTGGCCTTCTTTCTTGCTGATTGGGATCGGAGCCGAGACTCGGCCATCTTCAATATCTCAAGAGCCGTTTATTGGCTCGAGGCTACCCCTTATCCCATAATGCCTAGCGATAGCTAACCAGATCTCGTTTGAAATAGCTAAACCAGACATAAGAGAAAAAACAGTTATCAAAAAACTGGTTGTTCCCAGCATTCTAATATCTACAATAGTTTAGGAAGACCTGGCCAGAAGAATAACAATAAAAGAATACTCAGCCAGTGAAAAAAGGAACTCCTCTCAATCCACTAGGACGGAGGGAGGGATGCAAGAAAGAAGGCGAGATGAAGACAACTAACATTGGAAAGTTATGGTAGGTACATAACTTCTTAATGTTAAGTTGTCTATCTCGCCTTCATTCTTGCTGTTTGGGACAGCGTCCCTAACACCCTGGGTGGCTCAGTGGAACAGACTCTTCAGAACAGTGGAACCAAAGTCAGCTCTGCTCCGGGAGACCATATCCACCTTGTAATGAGAGATAAAGGTATGAGGGTTTGCCCATGTGGCAGCTGCACAGATGGAATCCATGGGCAACCTAGACTTAAAGGCTACGGAGGTGGCTAACACCCTAGTAGAATGACCTTTCGGTTTAATTGGTAACTCTTTGCTCCTTAACTGATAAATAAAAGTAATAGTGTGGGATAACAATCTGGATAAGGTCAACTTGGAAACTGAGAGACTTTTTTGTTTAAGGCATAAGAAAGGAATAATTGGTCTGACTTTCTTATTTCTTTAGTTCTGTGCAGGTAAAAACGCAATTGTCTATGAGCGTCCAGTTGGTAAAGTTTGTACTCTGCCTTGTTGCTATGATTTGGGAAGAACACAGGGAGATCTATAGATTGCTTTTCTGAGCAGACTTTAGGAAGAAACAAAGGATTAGTCCTCAGAGCAACTCTGTCCTTGTGAAACACCAGGTAGGGAGGACGAACACATAGCGCCTGGAGTTCTGAGACACGCCTAGCTGAAGTGATAGCTACCAGAAAGAGTGTCTTCCAAGATAGAAACTTGATGGAGCAGGAAGCTGCTGGTTCAAAAGGGGGCAGAATTAAAGAAGTTAGGACTAAATTAAGGTCCCAAGGGGGAGGAGGATCTCTCACTGGAGGTCTAAGAAGAGATGTTCCTCAAAAAAGCTTTACAGAGCTTATGAGACATAATGTTAGAATTTGACCAACCAATATGAAAATTAGAAATGGCCGCTAATTGTACCCTAATCGTAGCGAAAGTGGCCCCGGAGTGAAACAGCTGTTCCAGGAAATCCAGAATTTCATGGAGTGGGGCTGAGAAGGGATCCACATTCCTAGACTCCGCCCAACAAGAAAAACATTTCCATTTGCTAGCATAAGTTTTTCTCATTGTAGACTTGTGAGAGGAGACGATAATCTCACATACTGCTGGGGAAATGCTGGGAAGCCTGGCTAAGGTTGGAAGTGGAGCAACCAAGCTGTGAGCTGCAGAGTTTGTTGGGATTGAAGCAACCCACCTGATTGATGAATCAGGAGATCTGGAATTGGGTCCAGAGTCCAGGGCTGATCGAGAAGGTAATGGTGCAGGAACGGGAACCATATATGTCGAGGCCAGTAGGGGGCAATGAGGATCATTTTGCAACTCAATGATTTTGCTTTCTGTATGAGTTTTGGTATCAGGGGAAACAGAGGAAAAGCATAAAGAAGTCCCTGAGGCCAATCATGGACTAGAGCATCTCTGGGTATGTGACCTGGAAGCGAAAGAAGTAGTTGCTGCATTTGCTGTTGAAGGGGGTGGCAAAAACATCGCAGCAAGGCTGTCCCCATTTGCGGAAGATAAGATCCACAACTTCCTGATTCAGAGACCACTCGTGAGGCATGAGGATAAGTCTGCTGAGCCTGTCCGCTATGACGTTGGATCTCCCAGGGATGTGCATCGTAATCAGAAAACGTTGGGAGGAAATCGCCCACTGCCAAAGTATGAGTGCTTCTTGACACAGGGGGTAGGATCTGGTTCCGCCCTGCTTGTTAATGTACCACACCACTGACATGTTGTCTGTTTGAATTGCAATGGTTCCGGAAGGAAGAGAGTCTTGAAGAGCTTGCAACGCTAGGAGCACGGCTCTCATTTCTAGGACATTTATATGCAGACGGTACTCGTGAGGTTGCAAAGTGCCTTGGACTGTCCTGCCCAGATAATGCCCCCCCCCCGCCCTATCAGGGAGGCGTATGTCGTCACTGTGGCTACCAGTGGGGGTTGTATGAAAGGTCTTCCCTGAGTAACTAATGGGGAGACCATCCCCACCAAGAAAGGTGTCTTTTGCATGCCTCCGTGATAAGGATCATGTGAGACATGGCTAGCTCTTGGAAGGACCACTGTGTGAAAAGAAGCCACTGAAGAATTCTCATGTGGAAGTGCAGTAGTGGGATTAGAAGAATGGCGGCTGCCATGGAGCCTAGAGTTTAAAGGACATATCTGACTTGGATCCTTTTGCTCTGCATTAGAATATGCACTTGTTGGCGAATTGTGGACACTCTTTCTAGTGGTAACCTTGAGCACATATCCCTTTTGTTTAAGTCTGCTCCTATGTAAGTGACAGATTGACAGGGCAACAAGGCATATTTTTCAAAATTTATTGTAATACCTAGCTGGGTGCAGGATGTGATTGTATAATCCCGTGCTTGTAGGAGTTGATGCCTGGTGGTAGCAGTGAGGAGCCAGTCGTTTAGATATGGAAACACCTGGAATCCTTGACGTCTCAGGTGAGCCGTGACCACTGCCATACACTTGGTGAACACCCTGGGGGCTGTGGTGAGACCAAAGGGCAGAGCTCTGAACTGGTAATGACTGGCCCCCACCTGAAAGCGAAGAAATCTCCTGGAGTGTCTGTCCATCTTGATATGGTCTGCGTCCAGAAGATCTATCAAGCAGATCCAATTGTCCTGACCCAGAAAGGGTAGAATGGACTGTAGCATGGCCATACGAAACTTTGTTCTTTGTACAGACTTGTTTAGTCTGCTGAGATCCAGAATCGGTCTCCAGTCCCCTGTCTTTTTTGGTACCAAAAAGAAACTTGAGTAAGTTCCGGATCCGTGCTGGTCTGTGGGGACTTCCTGGATGGCTTTTTTTTCTAGCAGTTTTAAAACTTCTATTACTGCTTGCTCCTTCAGATTGGGTGGCACATCTGGAAGGATTTTCTTTGACTGTAAGGGGGGTTGATGGAAGGGAATTTTGTAACCTCCGGATATAATGGACTGTACCCATCTGTCTTTTGTTAAATTTAGCCAGGCTTTTGGGTACAGTGAAAGTCTTCCCCCGACTGCGTCCAGAGGTGAGAAGTCTGGCAACCCTTCAGGGATTCTGGAAGGGCTCATCAGAGAAAGATTCTCTGTTGCCCTGGTTCTGCGTACAACCTCTGCCATGAGGGCGGCGTCTATTATTATTGTTTCCCCCTCTGCCTCTGGAGGAAAAATCACTACGTGTGTCAGGCAAGGCTCCCTGAGATTTACGGAACATTTTACCACTCTTCTGACCATTGGGGTAAGGTCTAAAGGGAGTGGAAAAATGGACTCCCACAGCAGAGAGAGTCTTGCCTTCTTGCTCACACCTAGTCAACGTGTCTTTTACCTGTGGCCCAAAGAGAAAGGAGCCATCAAAGGGGGTACTGATGAAGGACGCTCGAAAGGGTTCCGCAAAGTGACACAGCCGCATCCACGCATACCTCCTACAGGCTACACCCATGCCCATGGCTCTACTTGCGCCATCGGCTGCATAGGAAATGAGCCTCATGGAGGAGTTAACTATAGAATTAAGCATCGCTAGCTGGGAAGCTACTTTGGCTTGTGCTCCCTCAGCTGTAGGATCTTGAAGGGCATCTCCAAGCTCTTTAAGGAGATCCCTTTGAAGTCGAGTAAAATGACAGATAGTTCAGTGACCTCATGGAGAAGGTCACTGAAGCAAACATTCGCTTTCTGCACCTGTCCATCGTCCTAGACTACTTATTAAGGGGATGAACAGATGAAGATGTCTCTGCTAGCTCCTTTTTGGTGGCTGCTGCTACCACCATGGCATCAACGGGCACACCTTTAGAAAAGAATTGCTTATTCTGGGGGGGTGTAATAGATTTACTAAGTCTCCTCGGAGTTGGTTCCACTGTGTCCGGAGCTGACCAAGCCTTACGAGCCACTACAGACATAAGTGGGTCGAAAGGCGGAGAAACCCAGGAGGTGGAAGGTCGGGAACTGAAAGCATCCAGGAATACAGACTTATCCTCGATAGGGGCTAGGGAATTCCAGTTGCCTCTCTGCCTAAGCATTTCCAGGATGTCCGAGAAGGAAACCTCTTCAGTGGGAGATCTCGGGGACCCTTGCGATTCATCTAAGTCTGTATCAGAAGTGACAGACTCAGGGGAGTCAATATACTTACTCTTGCACTTCCTCTTCCAAGGGGGCTCCTGGAGCATTGGTTCCCCACGCTTGGGGTCTGGAGGGGAGCAGCAGTTGGCACAGCACTATGGGGGACGAAGCTGGTGCAGCTGGTAGTGGAGCTAACTCGGGGGACAGCACACTCCACATGACCTCAAAGGCGTCCCTGTCTCAAGGCAGAGAAAGCTCTGGCTTCAAAGAAATAGGAATCTTTCTCCGCGCTGAAGGGGATGGCTCCTAGGCCGATGATGGAGCCAAGTTCACCTGCGCCGATGCTCTGAGAGGGAGAACGGGGTTGGACAAGGGTCTGATGCCTCTCGCCCCCTCGGAGCCGATGAGGGAGCCTCGGCATCCAGATCCCTTGATGGAAGGTACCATCGAGGTAATTAGAGCCGACATCAGAACCGAAGGGGATATGGTTATCGGAGCCAACAGTTCCACTACTCGAACCCCGGCTCCGAACTCACTGGAGTCGGAGGAGGAACATCAAGTGAAGTGGACGGAGCTGATACCTGTTGAGGAGGGGTGGACAATAATTTAGCTAGTGCCTGCAACTTTAGCAACCTACTGACTATTCTCTCCAGATCGTGATCCGACAGCCTAGAGGATCGAGAGGAGTGAGAGTATCGGTGGCTACGCTCACTTTTAAGTACTGGAGACCGAGGAGCCAAATGCACCAACTCTAAGGAAGGTGGCTCCGCAACGGCTCCTAAGCATCCGATTTAGCTGACAGGGAGGTTGTCTTACTGACTTAGAAGATAAATCCTGCACAGGAGTCGGCTCTGAGGGTGGAGCTGACAGCTTAGTGGATTCTGGGGATTTCAGTGGCTGTGAACTCTTTGCTGGTGAATCCTGGGGGTTTAATAGACCCCTAAGAATCAGTTTGTTCTTACGCTCCTGCAGGACTCTTGGACTAAAAGCATGGCAAATGGAACAAGAGTCCTGCAGGTGAACAGCGCCCAAACAGTAGACGCAACTAGTGTGCCCATCTGTCAGAGACATTTTCTGACAGCATGAGTCACACTTCTTGAATCCGAAAACCTTAGCTTCCTTAGACATGACTGTACCAAAAAAAAGGGAAGACTAAGTAAGTAAATACAGACAAAAAAACAGTACTACACTAGACAAAACACACCAGTACTATCTATAACTATGAAAGAAATCTAAGATATAATATAATTAAATAATATTATATAAATTTTTTTTTTTTTTTTTTTTTTTTTTTTTTTACAATAAGGGAAAAAAGAAGTAGGAGAGCCTCTATGCTAAAAGGCTAACCTAGGGATGGGAGAGGGGTGGAGAACTCTCTAACTTAAATGAGTTCTGTCAAAAAGGGTAGAGACACTACAGAAAAAATAACTACAACACGTATAACTAACTCTAAATAGAAAGGATACTAGAAAATTTATATTCTAAGGAAAGTTTACACAAAAAGTTAAATATACAAGCCTGAACCAGAAAAATGACACCCTCACAGCTGAAGCGGCAAACGAGATCTGGGTAGCTATCGCTAGGCATTATGGGATAATGGGTAGCCTCAAGCTAGTAAACAGCTCTCAAGCTATTGAAGATGGCTGAGTCAGAGCTGACTGCTCTGACATGAGACAAAGAGCTCTAACTTGAGGAACTCCCCACAGATGGATCAAACCTTGAAAGACCCCCGATCTAGTTCCCATTCATGAGATTCTGCAGTTTTCCTGTTCAGCTTGTCTGCCACACAATTTTGCTGTGATAGAATGTAGAATGCCTAAAGCATGGTAATGTGCTGTGAAACGATATCCCAAGCTAACATGACTAGTCTGGTGGAGACGTGGGGGGTACAGCCTGATTCCTCCTTGTTTGATGATGTACCATGTCTGTGGTAAGAGGTCCCGAGGACCAAAGATCTTTCAAAGAGATGAGTGCTTTGTTCAGGTCAAACATCTCTCCTATATTTATGTGCCCATGGTGTCCCACACATGTTGCTCTTTTATCCCTCTTGAAACTGTTCCCAAAGCAAAGTTTGAGGTGTATGTGGTGACTGGCTGCTTAGGAACAGGGAGGGAGAAGGGGAGACCTGGATTTAGGGATATCTCAAGTATTCACCAAGTGATTTCTCTTCTAACAAACCCCAGCACTGGGATCTAAAAAGACAAGGGGTGTTGGTGCAGGGTCCAAAGAGACTTCAGATATCTCAGTATCATTCTTATGTGGTGTCTTGCCAGGGGTATCAAAAGAATCATGAAAGCCATGAGATACAAAATCCTGAGGTATTCGCTCGCAGTGACAGAAGTCTAAGTGGAAAACTCTATAAATAGATCTAGACAGAGAGATATTTTTTCCTGTGGAAGAAAAGCTTTTTGAACCGTGGTGTCCACTGACATCCCAGAAACACAATCCTGTGATAAAAAGACAAGAAAGACTTTTGAATGTTCTCTTGGAATCTCAGCTTGTTTAAGAGATCTTTCACCCAAGAAAGAGAGATTCCTTGCACTTTGAAAAAGACTCTGGAAAGATAGGCAAGTAGTCTAGATAAGGAAAAATGTAGATAACCTGTAGCCTGCAAAATGTTATAACTAGAGCAATACACTAACATTCATTGTGTAGTGGATAGTCCAAAGGGTAAGGCAGGGAACTCATAACATGATCCAGAAACACAAAATGTTGAGAAATGTCTGAAGTCTGGATGAATAGCAATGTGATTGTGAGCGTCTTAAATCTAGTGATCAGGAAACTTCAATGAGGAGGAAGAGGTAATATGTTGTGAGGAAGATTCATTTTGAATTTAGGCACTGTCACCAACAGGTTTAGGAAAAAAAGATCCAGAAGTGGTCTCCAAGCATTTTCTTTCTTTGACACTAAACATTCTTGAATAAAACTCCTTTCCACCTGGGAAGGGGGAACTGGCTCTATCACTTCCACAGGCAGTATATGATGGACAGGAGGATTTGGAATTAACTCCTGCAAAGGAAGAATTTCCTTCCACTGTCATGTGTAACCTTAATGAATGATCTTCAGAACCTATTTACCTGAAACTATCTGCTGCCCAAGAAAAAAGTGGGGAGTCAAACTTTCTGGAAGAAAAAAAGGTCAGCCACAGAGGGTGTGTGTGTGTGTGTGTGTGTGTGTGTGTGTGTGTGTGTGTGTGTGTGTGTGTGTGTGTAAGGGGGGGGGGGTTCTTAAATAGTCATTCTGACTTAATGGACTGTCTGTGAATTTGGGAGTTTCTAAAATTCTTCTAGGAACTCCCTTGCCATTTCTATTTACATGCGTTTTGTTGAGACTGTTTGTTTCTTACTAAAACTGTATGAGGAGTTAGGGAATCCTTTGGAAAATTTGGAAAAGGAGGGATGAAAAATCGTAGAGATTCCCTATGTCAGCTTACCCCTTTCATCAACTTTTATCATCACTGCAGCAAAGGGACCAAAAACTAAATCTCTATCCAAAGAAAAATTTAAAATGTTACTTTAACATAATCTGGAAGATTATGAGAATGTAGCAATGCAAACCTCCTCAAAACAGTACTACAGGCCTTAGCTATTGAAGTATCAAAAGTCATATGTAATAGTGTAAACAATAAGTAGGGTCTTAAGCAATAAAACAAATTATTTAATGCAGATTTTTCCTCACAAGAAGAAAATGCAGAAAAATATTCCTTATACTTTTGGTTAGTCAGAACAAACCTTAACATGTGAGCCTGACAATTCAAAATTCTGAAAATCCAAGTTGCAGAAGCATACAGTTTTTCCATACTTATCAATAATCTTTCCTATTATTAGTTAATTCTAATCCTACTATTTCTAAGCACTTGGCAGCATAATGATTAACTAAAGCTATAGCTGCTGGATCATGTTTTGGAAGACTATATAAAAAATTTAAAGATTAGGGAACGTTTATTTTCTGTCTTTTTAAGGGCAGCTATCTGTCAGGAAGCTTGCAGGTAATGACAAACAACACATCCTCCCAAGCTGATAAAATTGGAGGAATGGGTGCATGTTCTGGAAATTCCAGATCATACTCTTTTCTTAGCAAATGAGAAACCTCAGTGTTCTACCACTGAAAACACTGGCACATTCTAGAAATAGTCTCAAAGAAAGAGAAAGAAAACCTCCACATGCAGAGTCAGAAACTGAGCTCTCCTCCGAATCTAAATCAGAAATCTGAGTAAACCCTGCGTCTGTCCCTTCATCCTTCTGTCCAGAATCAGAATCGTGAATCTCTTCCAGAAATAAGGTATTCCTCTTTCTTTTACCAAAAAATACTTTACAAGAAAGATCAACACCCTGAATTAAAAACCTTGAGCCAGACCCATTAAACTACTCCTGTTACAGAAATCTGAGGAGAAATAAGTATGTATTTAGTTTTCTATTTCTTTCTGACAGGAAAACTAGGACCAATAGCATTACTAATGGTAGTAACAACTTCCCAAGGAATGGGCACAATATTTTGACAAAAACAGAGGAACTTCACCTGTTCCGGCAAGAGTGGTTCTCCCTTGCCCAATGTAGGGAGTAACAGATAGAGAGGACATAGCTAACACCTTGTCCCACAGTGGTTGTAGGTACTACACCAGAAGGATCCAGGGTAAAAGATTAGTGGTCTGAGGTACAACTAATGGCCACAGCTAAGTTCTCCACCTAAGGATGAGGCAAATTGCTAGTCTGCTGTGATGGCAAGGACCGTTTGCTTAACTTTTTCTTTTTGTGGCTGGAAGAAGGAATGAGCATGGGGACTGACAGATTGTTCTATGGTCAAGTCAAAAAAGTCTCTCTTCCCCTGGGAAAACAAGCAGCAAATGCAGTTAAAAATAAGCCACTTTTTCACAGATAAAAATCAATTTAAAACACTGCCAGTCCCACAAAGTAAAACAAACAATTTCTCCACAGAAAAAATGGGTTTCAGTTACCTTAAACAACTTTTAAAGTGATAGGAATAAAAAGAGCACTCCTGTTTACAAGTACTGTACAGTTTCATGAAAGTCCATTAAAACACAAAATCCTTCTTTTAAAATGATTTTCTTGGTGAGAAAAGTATCAATAATAAAATTATTAAATGGAAGTCCCCCCACCCAAAAGAGACTTGTCTACCCATCAAGGAAAAAGCACAAGCTGACCGTAGACACTCAAAGCATCAGAGGATAGTATGCCTCAGTAGCAGTACAGCTTTGAAGGGCTTATTGTCCATGCTTGTCTTTTAAACAGCTTAGTTCAAACTGGGTGACAGTTAGGGGGTGTGGAAGATGCCCTGAAACTTTAGCAGCAGACCAGCTGTTATATGTTTGGCAAAATAAAACCCATATAGCCAAGGCTACTGCAGCAGTGATCAATATGATGAATATTTAAAGTGGGAAGACTCCTCTTCAGTAAGTCATGCTTGAAGAGAGGAACCAGACAGGGTGCTCCTTCTTTTCCTTTGTTACTTGCTTTACATTTAGAGTCACTGGCAAAAAAATAAAGGGACTCAAAAATTCAAGGATATAATTAGTAAGGTGATCAAGAAAAGTTGTTTTTATTTGTAGATGACACCATTTTGATAAGACACAAGTAATTAAATTTTTTTTCAGGCCCTTTAGTTTTATATACAGGTCAGACATAAGTTTATCAACCAGAGGAGTAGTTGCGGATAATACTTAACAGTTGACGAGATTTATCTGAGAGGGAAAGAGTTAAGTGGAATAAGCTGATCCTCCCATTAGAACAGGGTAGTTTAGTATTGCCTGATTTGAAGGGATATGTCAAGCTACACAGTTAAGGCTTATATACATAACACAAGCAGAATGTTATAATTCAAAGTGAAAAGGAAGGAAATAAGGAGAGAGTGGAATTTTTTGATGCAAATTCTTAAAGAGAATAACAAGAGACACACAAAATATTATACCCATAAAGATGCAGAAAGTAGTTCCGTAACTAAGCCAATACAGAAGTGGAGAAAGTAGAAGCCAATACAGAAATGGAGAAAGGAGATTTTACCAATATGGATGCCTGGAAGTAAGGATACAGATAACAGGCAAGAGGGGGAAGCAATTTACTAGAAAAGTTGGCAAAGGAATCAAGGTACTGGGAACAAATAATGAGAGAATGGTACCAGAGTGGGATGAGGCCAACAAGCAGAAGCGGTTAGCACTGCAGTTTAGAGACTGCCATCCCTACCAGGAATTGATATGAGAATATAGGCAAAGACAAAGGAATAGGGGAGCTCTAAGTGAAAGACTTGTTCTGGTCGATTTTAAAGTCAAATCTAGATCATAAGTGGCTGTCAAAAAAGGGATAATTAGTAGAGCATATCAAATACTGCTTGATAACTATAGCCATCAATCAGAGAAGGTTAGAAAAGATTGGGAGGAGAGACTAGAAAGGAAATTTGCAAATGAATAATGGGAGAACATATGTATGCTTGGCTCCTGAGTATGCTACAAAGAACACAAGGCTTAGGATTTTTGTTTGGAAGTGTTTGCCTAGATATTTTGATACCCCAAGCAGATTTCAAAGAATTTTCCTCGGACAGATAGCAAATGTTGGAAGTATGGTAAAGAAGAAAGCGGCAACTATGAACATTTTTTTGAGAGTGTAATGAGTTGTCACATTTTAAAAATTCCCAACAGAGTGCTCTGTCAGATACACTGGGTGAGCAAATGGTGGTAAGAAAGAAAATTATTCTTTGAGCTTGGACAGGTGATCTTAATTGCCTAGACATAGTAAAGTCTTAAGTTTATTTCTGTTGGCTGACAAAAAAAAAAAAACCCAGTTACTAGAAAATGGAAATCAAAATCTAAACCAACTGTATTTTAAGCATTGACTATTGAAATAAATTGAATTTGTGGGAAATATACATGTAGAATCATATCCAGGAGGAGAAGTGAGGTTTAAGGGAAGCCAGGAACTGAACAGTTTATATAATGCCGGTCTGAAATCAAACTGCTATAATGAAAGAAAGAAAACATGTGTGACATATTGAGTGTGTAAACAGAAAAAAATGCTAATTTTCTTTTCCATTAAGGTTCGTGTGCTTATAGACAAAAAGCCATTTGAAGGTAGGGTCAATCATTTAAAAATTGATAAAATGAAACATTACCAAAATATTCATTTTAAAAGAACAGTATCATTCAATTATTTCAAGGTTGCATGTATAAAAGCCATCAGGAAACATATTCTTACAATATCAGTCCTAAAAGGCAAAGTATTTTTGATTAACAGAGAATCTCTTTTTGCACTTCTTAAATGCTGCGGTATTAAGGAATTTTTTTTAATAACAATTCAAGATGCATTTTTTTATTTTGTCTTCGAAGCTAGTAACACAATCTAAGAATATTTTATAAGCAAAGGGATTAGTGGTAAACTTTCTACAAAAATGTCAGAAATAAATGGGTTAATCTGTAATTTTGAAGACTAGTAACAAGTGAAATTAACAAGCATGTGTTTGGGTAGTCTGGTGGCTCAGTTGTTAAGTTTCTACCTTACAGCTCCAAGGTGTATGGTTTGCATGGCATCTCTCCTGTTACACTGGTTTCTTCCCACTTCTCAAAGCATGCTGGTTGATTACTTACTCCAAATTAAATACCTCTACTGCATGCATCCTTACCTCTGTGGTCCAGGACATAACTAAACATTATATGTCAAGTGGGATAAGTTAGTTTGGTTAAATTTTTTTTTAAATACAACATTAAGTCATCATGGTATGCAAAGTGTAGTATTATATAACATTTGTTTCTGTGTTGGTTACTTACAGTGGATATAAAAAGTGTACACACCCCTGTTAAAATGCCAGGTTTTTGAGATATAAAAAAATGAGACCACAATAAATCATTTCAAAACTTTTCCCACCTTTCATGTGACCTATACAATTCAACTGAAAAACAAACAAATCTGTTAGGGGAAAACAATATAAAAATTGTACAATAAGCTGGTTGTATAAGTATGACACCCTTAAACTAACTTTGTTGATGCACCTTTTGCTTTAATTACATCATTCAGTCTTCTTGGGTCTACACCTGCCATCAATTAAAGAGAGACTGACTAACCCCAAATAAAGTTCAGCTGTCCTAGCAGGATTTTCCTAACATTTACTCAGCTGCCTGCTACAGCAAAAGCCATAGTTCGCAGAGAGCTTACAAAGCATCAAAGGGATCCATTGTTGAAAGGAATCAGTCAGGAGAAGGGTACACAAAAATTTCCACAGCATTGGATATACCATGGAACACAGTGAAGACAGTCATCAAAAAGTGGAGAAAATATGGGACAACAGTGATGTTGTCTTAAGAACTGGACGTCCCTCCAAAATTACTGAAAAGACAAGAAAACTGGTCAGGGAGGCTGCCAAGAGACCTACAGCAACACTGAAGGAGCTGCAGGAATTTCTTGGGCGGCCACGGTGGTGCAGTGGTTAGCGTTGCCGTCTCACAGCAAGAGGCTCCCCGGTTCAATTCTCGTCTGGGGTGCCTTCTTTGTGGAGTCTGCATGTTTTCCCTGTGGTCGCGTGGGTTTCCTCTGGGTGCTCTGGTTTCCTCCCACATCCCGAAGACATGCAGTAGGTGGATTGGACACACTAAATTGGTCCTAGGTGTGCATGTGTGTGTGCCTTCTGTGGAAGGTTGGACACCGGGCTGGCAACTCGACACCGTAAAACTCCACTGCCAATCATGAGCGGACAGGTGATCCGCTGTGGCGACCCCTAACCGGGAAAAGCCGAAAGAAGAAGAAGACCGGTGGTGTACTGCATGTGACAACACTCTCCCATATTCTCCGTATGTCTGGGGTATGGGGTAGCGTTGAAAGACGGAAGCCTTTTCTTACACAGATCATCATCCAGGCCAGGCTAAAATTTGCAAAACAATACATCAAGTCTCCCAAAAGTATGTGGGAAAATGCATTATGGTCTGATGAGACCAAGGTTGAACTTTTAGGTCACAATTCCAAAAGGTATGTTTGGCACAAAAACAACACTTCACATCACCAAAAGAACACCATCCCCACAGTAAAGCATGGTTGTGTCAGTATACTGCTTTGGGGTTGCTTTTCTTCAACTGGAACTGGGGCTTTAGTCAAGCTGGAGACAATTACGAACAGTTCCAAATACCAGTCACTTTTGGCCCAAAACCTTCAGGCATCTGCTAGAATGCTGAAGATGAAGAGAATTTCACCTTTTAACATGACAATGACCCCAAACATACATCCAAATCAACAAAAGAATGGCTTCACCAGAAGAATATTAAAGTTTTGGAATGGCCCAGCCAGAGCCAAGACCTAAATCTAATAGAAAATCTGTGGGGTGACCTGAAGAGGGCTGTGCGAAAAAGATGCCCTCGCAATCTGACAGATTTGGAGTGCTTTTGTAAGGAAGAGTGGGCAAATATTGCCAAGTCAAGATGTGCCATGCTGGTAGACTCCTACCCAAGACTGAATGCTGTAATTAAATCAAAAGGTGCTTCAACAAAGTATTAGTCTAAGGGTGTGCACACTTACGCAACCAGCTTATTGCACATTTTTTATTTTTTCCGTCAACAGATTTGTTTTTCAATTGAATTGTACAAGTTATCGGTCACATTAAAGATGGG
This sequence comes from Protopterus annectens, assembly GCF_019279795.1. Classification (NCBI taxonomy): domain Eukaryota; kingdom Metazoa; phylum Chordata; order Ceratodontiformes; family Protopteridae; genus Protopterus; species Protopterus annectens. Next base: position 648,016,277 of record NC_056745.1, on the reverse strand, counting down.
AAAAGTTTTGAAATGATTTATTGTGGTCTCATTTTTTTTACATCATAAAACCTGGCATTTTAACAGGGGTATGTACACTTTTTATATCCACTTTAAATTTCAGAAAGTAAAGTAACTTACTGTAACAGAAGATCACTGATGGGGGCACCGAAAAGCTCTTAATACGGACTATTAACAGCTTTGCAACTATCAGGCATACATGTTACAGCACAATCTTTTCATTTGAAAATCAGTATTTGGGGCTGTTTTTTTTCATCCTACACCCATGCTTTTATCTAAATTTTCCAAGTTTTTCCTTCTACATATTGCATTTTGAGGCAATCGGATGACTGCAAATAACCAAATCTTCCACATATGACAGAGAAACCCAAACTTGAGAAATGAATAGGAAGAGAAAAAAGTACACAAAAATGCTGCAGCAACAGTTCTCTCTTGGTGCAAGATGTTACAAATAGGTTTTACAGAAGGCACCTTGGTAAGAAAGATTCATAGCTAGTAATGAGAATCCTAACAAGGGAAAAAATATGAAATGGTACAGATTCAAAGGGTATGCCATGGAAACAACCCCTTTGGACCAAGACATTATATATGCAGTGCCAGTGAAGGTTTCATAAGAAGCTACAGTACAAAGGGTAGCAACAAGTGCACTGAAAAATATTAAAGCATCAGGAAACTCCCCTTGTTGATCAGAACTAGAAAAAACCTCTTAACCTTACTGAAAATTTGCATTACAGTCTGCATCACACCTAGTCACTGTCACAGCAACACAAATACAGAAGCAGGACTTCAATTACAAAACTGGTGAGAGAGTCAAAGAGTACAATACCTTCTCAGAAAGTATTTTCCAGTAAAGCGTTAGGAGGCAAGATCAGCTGGTACAAACTGTTTTTCAATGCATTTACAAATATATGTAAGTGTTGTAAGTTCAAAACTCCAGAGCTATAGTGCTCCATGTGTGGCATAAATTGCAGCAATGACTTGCTACAGACATAAGTTTTTTTTTTTTTTTTTTTTTTTTGCTCCTCGAGACTGAAGACAGGGGCTTTATTTTATTTTTCGTTCAAACTTAGGAAAATATCATAAACAATAAAAAAATGATATTTTAACAGTGAAACATGATCCCAGAAATCACCAGTAACTCACAGAGGAGGAACAGAAACTAAACTGAACAGAAAGTCCAGGTGTTGTTAAGAAGCAATTACAACCAATACAATGGGTGAATACTTTGGTTAGTGTGCTAAAGAATCAGAAGTTAAGTACTGGATCCTTGTCATTCCTAATCTATCTGCTTCAACTACTGGGAAATTATCTGATGGGTGGATCCAATGTGGCAGTTCAATCAATTCTACTCAATCTGAAGCTCCTTTCCCAATCTCACAATGCACCTGCACCATCTCTTCCTCAAATCAAGTCTAATACTTACTTCCAAATGGATGAGATGTACATGAATATTAGAATAAAACAGTGGGACATGAATAATGACAGGCTTCAAGATAGGTCAACTAGGTGTATCTGGTGAAGAAATGGTGACAATTCAGGAGGAGGAAGGTGGATGGGTGTGATGTAAGAGAGAATGGACTAGGCATAACAAGGATCTAGCACTATCCTAAGTACGTATCTTCTATAATCCCAAGCTACCTATTTTTCCATGTAAAATCATACCCTTGAGAACAACTCCTCCAAAGAAGGATCTGGATCTAGAGATAATGTCCAACTTGTAATGCTTGGAAAAGGTATGCAACTTAGACTAAGTTGTTGCTGCAGTCTCATCTACTGAAGAATTTGTGATGGTGGCTATAGACACTGCCACTGACCTGGTTCCGTGAGCTTTAGAGGTTTCACTGATAGAAACTTGCTCTTTGAATTGTAAACAAGTGACACACATTTTGGAAGCCACATGGAAAGAGCTGTTTTTAATACCTTGCATCATAGTCTAGAGGGCAACAACGAAATAAACAGCAGTGGGTCTTTTTTGATAGATGTTGTATGGTGCAGATAGAACTATAATTGCCAATGAATGTCCATGGAAAGGAGGAGGACTTTGCATACACTAGAGTTGTTGAAAAAAGGAAGACAAGTAGGTTGGTTGAGGTTGGACTCTGAGCAAACAATAGGCTGAAGGAAAGACTGGACCTTAGTGAAACTTTGCCCTTGTAGAAGGCTAAATAAGGAGGTAAAGAGGATAGTGCAAGGAACTCTGAAATTTGTACTGCTGAGATGACTGCTACTAGACATAAGGTTTTCTAAGAGAATTTTCAGTTTGGCAGAGGATGCTGGTTCAAAGTGTGAATGAGTTAATATTTTTAATAAGTTCAGGTTTCAAAGTAGCATAGGATCTTTAGGAAAAGCTTTGCATGATGTTTGCAATACAAGGAAAGAAAATGGTAACGTATGAAAATTTTCAGTGGATGGCCTACTCTGATTTACTTCAATGGAACGTGTTAAGTACATAGCCTGCCTTCCTGAGTCTGTAAACTTAGCTAAATGTGTATATTTGTCATGTTTGCTTTTGTAATTACCTTTGGAGCTTTTCTCCCCGGGCCTCCACTGAAAATGGACATGTATCCAAGTCAGACCATCTCGGTTAACAAATGTAAAAATAAATAAATATGTATGTTCTAAGAGCGAATTTTCAGTCTGGCAGTATATTGCAAAAGTATGAAAGTAATAGCTTCTTAGAATGACTGCATTTTTAATTACATCACAGAATGTAAACAGTACTGGAGGAATAGACAAAAAACAGAGAGTACTGAATTATATTAAGAAGTTTGCAAAGAGCAATGTTACAGCAGACATATTTAGATATAAATGAACATTCAAATTTGATAATGAAAGGATTTCAAAATAGATATTCAGGAGATCATTAGGGTCAAAAGACAATAGTGACAGAAGAGGAAAAGAAAAGCAATAACGTTTAATGTGTGGTAATAAGGCGCTAATGGCATGGAACTATTATCAAGCATAAGAGACATTTGGAGAGAAAATTAGTTTTCAACAGAGAATGTTATTTATTGGTGGAGAGTGAAGTCTTACGTGCAACAGTGAGAATGCATCAGTTGGACCTATAAGGGAAAATATAACAAAAGAGGTTAGATTTCTGAAGAAATATATGAGGATATTTAGAAATGGGAAATGTACAATTACTAGCAAGAAGCTATCCCAATAGTACAATAACTAGGCTACACTGGCTAGATTAATGGCGACATAAGTCAGCAACCAAGGCGTAGTACTGCTGAAATTGAATTCATTATCAAGCCTTGGTGAGTACCGTCATGAGGTGGACCCTGTTTGCACAAAATCTCACAAAGATGACACTGATATTTATACCATATTTATATAGCATATATCATGGACAGAAATAGGTTACAAATGATAGCTGGGTACATAAGAACCAAGATTAAAAAAGTGCCCAATCCTGGTAGGCACACTGGTGCCAGGTCTGGGAAAAGATGACAGTGTAGAATCCTCAAAACATGGAAACATTCCTACAATGGGGCTAGGCCAGACCAGGCCCAGGGGTAGAATGGCCCCCTTGTTGTAGAAGGAAGTAGTAGCCCACAAAAATCACAAAAACTAATAGGCCAGTGAAGAGCCTCAAAGACGATAAAGTGGACTATTGATGATAAGAAAGAAATTATGTATTGCTACTATTATGCAAAAAGCCCAGAATTTCCAGACACAGGATATACAAAACGATTGAGAGAGAAATTACAGGAAAGAAAATACTTCCACAAAGAAAACTGTCAGAAGCTTCAAATAAAAATGTGTATTCATTAATACAACAGATTTGCGAAAAACACTATATAGATCAAGAAACTTTGATTTGTTTGGAAAAAGAAGCATCTGAGGAAGTGCGGAAATATAAACAACAAACCTAGAGATTTTTGAAAAGTATAAAAAAAGAAATATGGACATGGGAAAGAAAGATATTTAATATGATACAATATTTACACAAAGGAGAAAGCCAAATTAATCAATATAAAGAAGGCAGCACCAAAGACATTCAAAGAGCAATATAGGCAAAGGCATCCAGATATGGAAAATTTGACAATAAAAAAAAAATCACAGAGGGAATGTAGAAAAAAAAGATTAGTAAAGTAGAAGTTAAAAAAATAGAAGGTGAAGTTATGGAATGCCTGCAAAGTGAAGGATTTGGTGTAGGTCTAACACAGGTTACATTACAGCATGATGGAGTGAGTCCACAAAGTAAGGAGAAAGAAGCAGGAATATCTTGAGATATCTGAAAAAGAAATACGGACATGGGAAAGAAAAAGATTTAATATGGTGTAATATTTATGCAACGGAGGAAGCAAAGCTAACCAACACACACAGAGCAGCACCAAATATATTTTAAGAGAAATACAGGCAAAGGAATCTGGACATGGAACACTTTATAATACACAAAATAAGAAGACAAACATGAAAAGGAGATTAGTCATGGAGAAGTTAAAGAAACAGAAACTGAGGTTATGGATTACCTGCGAAGTGAAGAATTCAATGTAGAAAATCTAATTCATAAAGTACAACAGGATAGAGCAATGAATATCCAAATTAAGGGGAAACCAGTGGAATGGAAAGCACTTGGTCAAGTGCCATATGAAGATATTTTGGAGCCTTCCACAGTAAACCAGTATAAACCTTCACTTGAAGCTGGACACAAGGGAAGAAACAAGAATCTGTGGAAACTCTGATGCAGTCAAGGTTGAGGAGTGACAGTTCCCATATGACAGAGCAATGGATGGCACAAGATGAAACTGAAGAGTGTGTGCCACAGGAAGATGCTATAGAACTTTTTAAAAAAATACCCACAAGAAATGGAAAACAAAAAATGTGCCCTTAGTATAGAACAAAATGAGTTAAGAGAAGAGTTGTTAGATTTAATAGAGATAGATAGACATATTAAGATCAATGAAAGAAATAGTCTGCAGATGGTCAATAAATCTAAAAAATTCAGAAGTTTGACAAAGCAAATGAACAGAGTAATTAGGACTGTCCACAGAGATCCATGCGATATAATAGAAGTAAACAGGATATGTTACTGTGCAGCTAAATTAATAACTGATAAAGTTCTACCACAAGAATGCAGGGTAGTGAGGGAAAGGAAGGGGAGAAACTGAATACCATCATGGAAGTATCGAATAGAGAAAACTATAAAGCAGTTAAGACAAGATGTGTCACTGTTAGAGGAATATAGAAGAGGGAACAGATCAACAAAAATACTAAGATACACTTGATAAAAGCAATGTGCAGTATTAGAACAGATCAGGATCTATCATGAACTATCGCAAATCAAGTAAAAATCTCAGCACAGGCGGAAAAACTTATAAGATATGCAGAAAAATATAAAGCAAAAATACAAAAGCAATTTATTAAAGTTTTACAGAGAATTGGGAAACAAGGTGACAGGAATTGAAAGACCGCCAAAAAAAGAAGAAACAGCTACAAAATAGATACATTCTGGAGAAGTATCTATGAAGATCCTGTGGAACATGTTGTCTCTTTCGGTTAGGGGTCGCCACAGCGGAACTCCGGTCCGCTAATGACTGGCAGTAGATTTTTACGTGCCGAGTTTCTGGCCCTGACGCACAACCTTCAACGAAGGTAAGCTCATTCACACATTTCTCCACACAGAAGACGCTCTAGCTGAGAATCGAACAGGACAAAGTCTTACTGTGAGGCGACAACGCTACCGCAGCACCACCACCGATGCTAAATGGATAGAAAAAGTAAAAGAAAGAATAAGAAGTTTAAAGGTACTGGATATGAAATGGGATGAAGTAACAGAGAGATTGAAATAAAGTTAAGAAAAGCCTCTAATTGGAAAACCCCAGGCCCAGATGCAGTACCTAACTTTTGGCTAAAAGCATTAACATCTTTGCACAAAGATTTAGCATGAGTAAGTAGTATTTATATGCACACCCCAGACACCAACCTGGCTAACAACAGGAAAAAAACAATGCTCCTACTTGAGTGAACCTGCAAGCTACCCTAAAAATTACAGGCCAATAACTTGACTTCTAACCACGTATAAACTATACACGGCAATTGATGCCGAAAGAGTTTATAGTCATTTAGAAGAAAACTCAATTATGGCAGTACAACAAATGGGCAATAAAAGAAGGTCATAAGGAACAAAGGATCATTTGTTGTTAAATAAAGTCGTGGTGGTGAACTGTAAAAAGGGGAAGAATCTAAGTATGGCATGGACTGACTACCAAAAAGCATTTGATAGTATCCCACATTTATGGATAAAAGATTGCTTAAAAATATATAAGATGCGCCTCACACTGATTGACTGCATTACAGTGACTATAAAACAGGTGCAGACCATTTTGCCATTAAGCCATGGTAAAGGACAAATTATTATCCCAGGGATAAAAATTCAAAGGGGGATATTCCAGGGTGACTCTCTGTCATCGTTGCTATTCTGCCTTGCTCTTAACCCATTAAGCTGTCTACTTAACAGCTTGGCCCATGGCTATAATTTGGCTCCTAAAAAACAAAGTGTAAAGACTTCTCATCTTCTCTTTGTCGTTGATTTCAAACTGTATAGCTCATCAGATGAGGAACTGAAAACCCAACTGCAAGTTGTCAAAACTTTTTCAGATGATATAAGAATGTCACTTGGTCTTGACAATTGTGCAAAAGCAACCTTTAAAGCAGGAAAACTGCAGCATCAGGAAAACATCAATTTGAGACAAGAATATGATACAAAAGAACTCGAGCAAGAGGGAGTGTAGAAATATTTGGGAAGTGATGAAGGATCAACAATAAAACATGAACAAATGCAAATAAAACATAGTAAGGAATACTTTAGAAGACTTAAATTAATCTTGAAAACAGTGTTGACATCTAGAAACAAAATCCATGCTATAAACTGATTTGCTCTTCCTGTCCTAACTTACAGTTTTAGAGGGACCGACTGACTCCAAAACATGTTGGACAGATTAGATGGGAAAACAAGAAGGATGCTTCATGCTCACCAAATGATTTATAAAAATCTGTGCATACCAAGATTATATATTCCACATTCCAAAGGAGGGATGAGCCTCCTTGAAACTGATTATATGTATAGATCTGCAATCGTGGGTCTCCACACATCTGCTGACCTCACAAGACCCAAACGCAGTGAAAGTTTTGAAACATGAGGGGAATAAATCTAAGATGACTTCTCTACTTAATCTAGCAGAAGCATATCAGTGTCAAGCAGGAATGGAAATCAAACCAGAAGTAGATAAAAATCAGGCAGCAACTGAATGCGCCAAAAAACAAAAGAAAGAATATAAGGCGATGGACCAGATGAGAAGGCAAGAAATGTGGAAAATGCATAAATATAGTTGCAAGTATAGAAAACTTCTGGAAGAACCTCATGTTGATCAGGAACAAATGCAGGAATGGTAAAGGATAGGCAAATTCAAACCTAAAGATGAAAGGTTAATACTGGTGGCACAAGATCATATCAGTTTACAAAGTCCACTGAACATGCGAGGGAAATAGACAAATGTAGGTTTTGTAAAACCAAACTGGAAACAGTTGCATGCCTCATTGCTGGCTGTGACATACTAATGGCTGAAGGACTATATACTGAAAGGCATAATAATGTGGTGAGATTGTTGCACTGGTGATTGTACAAAAATATTGGTACTGAAGTATCTGAAAAACACTTGAAATATGAACCATAAAACATCATAGAAAGATACCCAGACAGTTCCCAATAGTAGTAGGAGCAATGGGTCTTATAAAAAAAGAACCTACAACCATACTTAGATGTATGTCACCAATACATGTAACCCCATACGAACTGCAGGAGGAGTCATTACTGGGACACTGCGGGTTCTGCGAAGAGCACTTTTGGCTGATGTTAAAGATTGAAACAATACTAATTTCATGAACTTTAATCATACTTTGACTTAGGAATGGGGTCCATTCTCGTCATGGCATTAGAAATCCAAAAGACTAGGAGAAATTAAAGAGAAATATTTCACAGAATCCTGGGTATTTAATTGAAAGTTTTAAAACACATCCTATAACTATTTCAGAGCACATATCAAGTAAAGAGTACGGTAAAGTTGCAGGATAATGAACTAAAAAATGAACATTTGAAAAAGGGAAGTACTTACCTACTTAATTTTACAAAAAAAGAGTAGAATTTAAAGAATGGATAGTGGAAATGATTTGAGACTTATTAAGTGACATACATATTTCTTCAGAAGAGCTAACTAGGGAGTGAAATAAAATGAAAATGAGTTTAATAATATGGTAAAAATGAGACAGAGAAAGAAACAAAAATTGGAATGAAGCAATTATTTAGAACAAGGGGTAAATGGTTGAAGTATTGCAGAAGGGGAATCTCACAGAAAAAGAGGAGCAGTAATTGTTGAGTATTAAAAGGAAATAAGGGAATATTTGGATAATATGCGCAAGTTTAGAAAGGCTGCAGTTAAGCAAATATTTTTTTTTCTAAAAAAACACAGCATATACTATGTTAGCACAATGACTTAGGGAAAGAAAATAGAAAAAGTGTTTTACAAAACTTGGGGATCCTATGACTAGAAAAATAAACCAGACGCCTTACAGTATCATTAGAATATTTTAAAAATTCTATGAAAATCTGTATGGATAACTGGAATGTTAAAACCAACAGAAGATACATAGGGAAATATTTTGGAAAGACTTAGATATGTCAAAATTAAAGGAAGATGAGACTCAATAATTAATAGCTAAGATGGGGAGGGGTTGAGAAAAAAAGGTGACACAATCAATCAACATGGAAGTCTCCAGGAACTGAAGGCATTTCTGTGGAAGTTTTGAAAGTTAAGAGGGAAGAAAGTAATATCTAGAAGGTTATGTTTAACAATATCTTGGAAGAAAGCTGTGGTGACTGAACTACTGAAACAGGGCAAAGACTCTTTACTCTCAACTTCACACAGACCAATTTCAACTGTAGACCATAATCATAAAGTGATTATGACTATACTAGTGAAGAGAATGGGTTAGGTATTACCAAAATTGGTGGATATGGATAAATATGGTCTTGTGAAGCATTGCAAACATTTGCTATAAACAGATAAAAACAGAATGATGATGATCCAGAGAGAATCAAAGTGCAAGAAGTCCTTACTTTTACTGTGGTCATGAAGCAGAGAAGGCATTAAACAGAATTATTTGGGACTAAAAGAGTAGGGCAATGACAGAATTTACATGTTCAGATAGAATAACTGGGTTAACTAGGAAGATATATGAAGGGTCAAAGGCAAGACATTAGGTAGGAGGATTTTCTTTGACAAACTGTGTTTGAAAAGAGGAACCAAGCAGGGGTGTCCTCTTTCCCTTTTGTTATTTGCCCTATACCAAGAACCACTGCTGAAGAAAATAACTGACTATTATGGCAGAAAAAGATATGTGGAAACTGACTAAAAAAATATATACAAAAACAGAGAACATGGAAGAACTTATCTATAGATATGGAGAGTAATGTACAAGCTATGAAAATATCTCTTGTCAGCTTAACAATCGAAGCAGCTGTGGCCCACAGTTAATAAAAAATTGAAGAAATTTATTTGGGAGGGAAACGGGTGAAGAGATAAACAGGATAAGTTTTTTCTCTCCACAGAATTAGAATTAACTTTGAAGGGATATTTTAGAGCTACACTGTTAATCTCATAAAAATAGCATAAACACAAGACTACACATCAAAATGGAATGAAATGAGTTTGAAACAGGGAGGGAGTTCATGAAATAAGATGAAAGTAGTATTTTGCATGCAGGCCCTGAAGGAGAACAACAAAAGTCATGCACAATATTGTATTTACAAAGTAAAGTATTCTGAAAACTAAGCCAGCAGTTCTCAAAATATGTTATGTTTAACAATATCTTGGAAGAAAGATTGGAAAATAGAGAAAATAGATTAAACCAACTGGGATGACTGCAAGAAGGGGCTTAGAAAATAAGCAAGGAGGAGACAAATTTTACTGGACAAAATTAGCAAAGGTACCAATGTATTGAGGGCAAATAACTAGAAAAAGTCAGAAGTGTGATGAGGCCAAGCAGAAGTTTGGACTGTGTGTTGGACACTGCCTTGCTACCAGGGACTGATAACAGGTATACGCAAAGAGAAAGAGATTGTGTAGTATTAAATGAAAGACCAGCTCTGGTTTGCTTTATAGTTAAGTTTGTAACAGAAACTTCAGTTTAAAAAGGGATAATTAGTAGGTCATATAAAATGATGAATGATAACTGTAAAAATCAATCAGAAAAAATTTGAAAACCTAAATGGAAAGGCAATATAAAAGGAACAACGGAAGACATTTTCTATGGCTGTCTATATGACAAAAATCTAGAAGGTTTAGAATTTTTGTATGGGAGTGTTTACGTAAGCATTTTTATAGCCAAAGGAGACTTCACAGAATTGTCCACAGGAAGACAGCAATTATTAGAGATGTGATGGGAAAGACAGGGGTACTTGGGAGCATGTTTTTGGAATGTAACAAGTTGGTAGATTTTAAAAATAATCTACAGGGTACTTTTGTCATAAATTTTGGGGGAACAAATTACTGCAACTAAGGAAATGATTATTTTGAGCTGGGATATAAAAACTGAATTGCCTAGACATATAGTAGGGTCCTAATAAGTTTAATGCTATTGGCTGAAAAAAAATCAATTAAAAAATGGAAAGCGAATGCTAAACCAACCATAACAAAATTAATGAATGTTGTAAAGGAAACAAAGAACTGGAGGTGGGACCTTTAGAAAAATTAAGAAGCAAACTAGAGAGAAATGTATTATTTGTTTTATTTTTATTTAACATTTGTTAACCGGGAAATTCCAACTGGACCAGGTCCATTTTCAGTGGAGGCCCGGGGAGAAAAGCTCCAGTATTTAGTTATACAAAAACAATACAGCAAATATAATACACAAATAAAATGTAGTAAACTGATTACAACATATACGGTGAACATAGTAATAAAACAAGAAATTAGTGAAACACTCCAAATAAACAATGATATGAAAAATTCGTAGAATTGCAATACCAGTTATACATTGATATCCCTTGGTATGAGAAGAAATATATCAAGTAATTCAACAGGAAAAAGTTTGACTTTTCAAATAAACAAAGCATACAAGTGACCAGAGAGCAAGTGGGGGAGTTAATAGCAGTGTGGGTATGTTTATGTGATACAAGGGCATAACCAGGTACTAAGGAGATGTAATTTGAGGGAGTTTTTGAATATAGAGGTGGAAGGGGCAGTGGGCAAGGAATGGGGAAGGGAGTTCCAATTTCTGGCAATGGTGTGGGAGTAGAGTGCTTTACCTACATTATTATTAGCCTTGGTGATGCAGAGGAGAGGTTTTTCACTAGATCTAAGGTACTGGTTTGCAGTGTAGAAAGTAAACAGCTTGGATATTGAGGGGTTTTTTTCAGGGTATTTGAGAATACTGTAGACTGTAACCAGCTGGTGATAGTTAAATAGCTGTGGTAGCTCAAGCCATTTTAGTACTTTTAGTGCAGTACAGGGATGGGTTCTATAGGCTGAGTTTGTAGCAAACTTGGCTATTTTATTGGAGCACAATTCTAGTTTGTCTGTAGAATTATAGAAATACATGAAATATTTAGGAAAAATGCATGCAGACTAATGTTTAGGAGGAAGCGTGAAATTTCTGGAAAACTAGATTTCTGCAATGTAATAATGTTAAACAAAATTTGAATAATGCATGAAAAGGAAACATCTATGTAATGGCTTGTTTGCTTTTTGTAACTGTATGTGTACCCATGTCACTGTGCTGCGGTAGCGTTGTCGCCTCACAGCAAGACGTCCTGTTCAATTCTCAGCTAGAGCATCTTCTGTGTGGAGGCATGTGTGTATGAGCATGCCTTCATTGAAGGTTGTGCGCCAGGGCTGGTAACTCGGCACGTAAAAATCCACTACCAAACATTAGCGGACCGAAGTTCCTCTGTGGCGACCCCTAACTGGGATAAGCCGAAAGACACAACAAGTAAAGATGTTTGAGGAAAAAACATACTTCATAACACAAAGGCAATCTTGTGGATGTTAAAGTACACAAAAATTACAGTAAGCGTATACATGAATCTACTATCTATAGGAATCCTACACACTCTAGCAGCTACTTGCATTTTAATAGCTTCCACCCTTATTGGCAAAAGAAAAATCTTGTTAAAGAGCAAGTGATTCATCGATCTAGTCTTATTATGGATGACAGCGTCTTCAATAGTAAGCTGATATAGCTCAAGAAAATGTTCCTTGATAGGGGAGACCCTGTTACTACGATGGACAAAATGATTACCTTTATACAGTAGCACAGGCATACCCACTACGGGCCACTTTTACATGGTTCAGAACTACCTAACCAGAATAAGGGGTCAGATAAGTATTTTCAACAACATGTTATTGTCTTTATCACCATAACAATGGGGCTATTGGCTATGTTTGATAACAACTGGACCCATGATTTCAGTGTGTTTGGGTTAACTGAAAAAACTGGAGAACACCCAAAAATTGTGTACACAAGGGGCAGAAGTATCAATCATAAACTTGAATGTCATAAACACAAACCCCTTATACATCCTCATGGCAAAGGTATGAAAATGTTTAGGTCCTGTAAACAGTGTTGATTTATCAAAGAGACACCCAAAATTGTGGTGGATAATTATCCTGAAGTAATTAGCATAGAAGGCTCCTATGATTGTGAGTCTAGTAGTGTAGTTTACTTGGCAACATCCTTATCATGCCTGATATTTTACTTCTGAAAAACTGAGAAAAGCTTCAAATCCAGGATATATCAGCATTGTTAAAACTAAGAACTTTTCTAATGCCTTAGTGAAACATGCTGGTATGTGCAGTAGTTTCAACAAATTTATTTTGTGTGTGTTGGAGAAAGTTTGATTTAACCCACAAAGAGGTAACTGGTCAGCCTTTTCGAAGACCAGGGAAGTTAACTGGAAGGTATTACTCAATGCAACACAAGCCCCTGGTTTAAATGACAGGATTTCTCTGTCTAGCTTATTTCAGAGTAGAGCAGATAAACTTTAAATGCTGCACTGTGTTATCTTGTTTCATTTTTATTCCAGCACAGACCAAAGTGGTAACACTATTTTTTCTTAAGTATTTATTGTTAAGATTGTTACTTTTTATCAGAGAAACTGTTACTATTTAATATATTTTAGTGATGTAAGTTGAATTTGAGGCTGTATTCCTTTAAATATTCACCCTTCACTGCACCAAGCTTTGTGATTGGTTTATACACATTTTAAAATACTGGCTTTTTATTGTGTGTGTAATCTGAAGTTGTTTTTTTTAGTAAAGAGTGAAAGTGCTTATTTTACACTTTTTTTTGGCTCCGTCATTTGTGGAAAACTTTAGATTTTAGAAAATCATTATTCCTAAATCTCAACAATCAACAATCTCTTCCAAAAATTTGTTATTTTGGATAATAGGTTCCCTCTCAATTGATTACCAAAAAACATGAGTTTTACACTTGTATGTGCTGATCTTAATGTCTAAATGTTTTGCCCAGGAGGAAATTTCTTTCAGCTCTTTATTTGATTTATCATAATTAGTTGAAGTAACAATATACAGAAGCTTAGTTGTTCATCCAACCAAGTTGGGAAAGTAGCAAAGACTATATTAAACAACACAGCTCCTAAAACTGAGCCCTGGGGAACACCTATCTTTACAAAAGCAGATGCAGAACTCAATCCAGAAATTGTAACAGCTTGCCTTCTTCCAAACAGCCATTCCATAATCCTGTTTATTAAGTATGGACTTAAGTCATCATTTAAAAGAGTGTCATAAATAACTTTATGGGATAATGCATTAAATCCAAATATATAGCTACAACAGGCAATCCCAAATCAACCACATTCGAGACCATCATAAAATTCTATTAAAATTGTCACAGTATAATCTGCCAGAAATGTAACCTTTTGACACAAATCAAACGTAATTTCTGCTATCATCTTTAACACAAGATCTATTAAACATACTGCAAAGCACTTTCCGATTGTACATATCAAGTTAATAGGCTGAAGCTTAAGTCATGTCTAAAGTGCTTCCTTTCTAATGTATAGGTGTTACTGATGAAAAGTTCCATGTCTTAAGTACCACAGCAGTCTTTAACAAAGAGGTGAATATCACTAAGTGGATTTACCAATTCATCCCTTGTAAGTTTTATACGTATTGATGGTATACAATCAGGACCAATGGATGTTTTACTTTGCAGCTTACCTAGTAATTTGTTTTTAATACTTTCTGATGTACTTACATGGCATATAACACTCTGAAGAGTCAGCTTGTCTAAAGTCATACTACATGTATAGTTTTATATAAGATTTATAACATTTAATGCTTTCACATTTTAGAATTTTTTATCACAGTGACATGGTCATTGAATCCATTTTCTATATTTAATGGGTTCTGTAATAAAGTGCCATTTATTTTATTGTTATGACTAGGCTGTCTGCCTATATGAATTTATATATTTATAATAAATTATTATCAAAAGTGGCTAGCTTGATTTTCAGACTCAGGGGGTTTTTTTTTTGCAATCTCATTTTAGTTTTTAAAGCCCAAGTTATTTTATTCATCTTACTCTTATTCTGTTTTGCAGGAAATTTAATTTTTTTCTAACTATAAAATTCCTTTTCTTCTTGAAAAGTCTTATTGATTTATCCCAGTAAGTTTATTTTTAAACTGTTTTTAAAAATGAGTAAATTTAACTTCATTAACTAATAAATTATTTGACATTTATCGGGAAAGTACAACTGGGCAAAAAAGTGCCCGTTTTCCGAGGAGGCCCAGGGAGACAAGTCCCACAACCACAATCTTTCAAAAATCAAGTACAGATATTTTAAATCACAAAATATCATGTTACACTACAAAACATAAGATTGAAAAAATGCAATGAGAATAAAACTTTGAAAACGTTTTACAGTAAAGTGCAATGAAAAACAACATGAGTTGGAGACAATATATGAGGAAAAGCAATAGTCATATTATTTGTTACATATTGTAGCATGTGATAAATGAGACCTGCGACAATTATAATAAGATATTTTAAAGAGAAATAAGAGATTATATGATTAGAGACTGTGATGGGAAACTGTGAGATGGTATTAAGATTATGGTTGTAGAAGGAAGAAGGATGGAGAAGGGGGGATTACACAAAGAGCGTACCTTTGTTGAGTAGGGAGGAAAGAGAAAGAGGTAAAGGAAAGGTCTGCAGAAATGATGTAGATAAGGCAGGCTAGTAGAAACTTCAAGTTCCTTATACCCACATTCTTGATGTAATTAATTAATTTTAATGGCTCTCTAATCAATATGTCTATAACTATACTACTTTACTTTAGGAAAACAACTGCTCATGAACTTAATTTCAAAGCTAATAGAATTATGGTCTGAGAAATACAAAGGCATGTCGATTTGCAAGTCAGAAATTAAATTTGTATAATTTGTGAATATTAAATCCATCATATTTTTTCTAGATTTTTCTGTTAATTGTGTTAAATTATTAAAGCACATATCTATAAATTTTAATGAATATTAATTTTTAGCAGAGTAGGTATTCCGGTCCATATCTGGGTAACAAATATTACCCAGAAAAATAATTTCATCATGTGAATATCTAATATATTTAGGAAATCCATGTGCTTAATGTTTTCCATTTTAGATGTATGATAACATACCGTTAATCTTACTGAACCCGAGTGCCCTATTTCAATCATCAATAATTCATTGATATAATTCATTGATACTATCTGTGAGAAGTAACTCAGAGTGCATTGTAGCTTTTATTAATATACCCCAAACCCTTACGGATTTACTAAGGCATCCATATTTGGTAAACTCCAACATGGTAAAGCCAATGGAATTCTATATCTATGTTATAACTATTAAATCACAACTACTTATAAATTATAGTCTCAGTTCAAATTTATTGCTAATGCTTTGGGCATTACAATAGGATACTTTGATACATTTTGAAGTACATTCACTCAAACCCATATGATAATGAAACAATGTTATAAGAGCCACCTTCACTTATTTTGTACACGAATGCGGTCCTAAAAAAAGGCAATTGGTTGTTGATTTTCTCAGTAAGAAATTCAGAATCATATTAATTTAAATGGTAATAAGTTTTTGAAATACATGTGAATATAATTTCTAAATTTCTCGGAAGTTATAATAATATCCAGATTATATAATGCACATAATTGCCAAAGAGTAGTATTCAACAAATGTGTCTAGGAATACAAGTAATCATTCCACTGACTGAATGAATAATTTCACTGAAAGACTCGTTTACTGACTCAGTTTGCAATTAAAGTCCAAGACAGACATTTTCATTAGATTTAACAGCGTACTCATCAAGTCATTTGCACCAGCATGCATTACAACTGTCCCATATTTTGTTTTAGATTTTATCTATTATGTTTAGTGAATCAATAAGCTTTAATCCAGTTAAAGAGGAAGTACTTCCTTTTTCCTTATTTATGTCACAAAGCCTTTTGCTGCCATATTTATTCACAGATGCTTCAGCTATCTGAAAGTATACATTCAGGAAAAGAAGAAGCCATATGTCTTTCTTCTAGGGTAAACTATTTTTTGTGTGTAGTCACTATCTTGTGTATTCCATCTTTTTGAGTGACCCTACTCCCAAATTCTGCCCAGAGCTCTCCTTTTCAATTAATTAACTCTTCCATTATTCAAACTGTCTGCTATAGTCTCCTTTGTATTTACTTTATCTAATTCAATGACATTCAAAGCAGCTGATGGATTGATTGATATCAGCTTCAATTAATACTGAAGATGAATCACTCACTAAAGTTATATCAGACTCTGAAAAAGTTAAAGTGCAGTATGGCATATTAAAATTATTCTGCTTTGTTGTGTTTATCTCCTCATCAAATAATTATCTATTTTTTTAATTTTCTCGAATATCTACACCTAAATTTAAGTTTAGAAAAATACCTCTATCCCTTCCTGTTTCTTTTCCTTGATTTATGTGGTCAGTTACCTTGTTTAACTATTCAAATGCTGTGAATTATCTACCATACATGAAATAGATATTCCTAAGTCCTCTGGCCAACATTTAAAAAAATGAGCCAATAGTTGAATTGAGTTGCACTTCTGCAATCATAATTAGTAGAAATGTCAGTGCTTCTGCTTTCAGCAATCATACTCATCTCACTTAAATACGGGTCTATATTAGTTCATCGAAACTGCAATTCTGTGAATACCTACTCAGCGAACCCTATTCAGAGAATGTCCTTTTATCGAATGTTCAGGTCAGCAAACTTTTTTCCACAGCACTGAGTCAGTTAGCCAACATGTAGAAATTTGCCCTTTTCCCCACTGTAGTGTGATCTTGGAGTTGGTACATATAGGTGGGGGGGATACTTAGGCCCCCGCTTTGGTGGGTATGTTATACTGCGGTGTGTATCGTTCTGTATGGTGGCCTACTAAATTAGCTACCTGGGAAAATATTTCTTGATTTGTGCATTTGATAAAAGGGTAGTTCACTGAATAGGGGTGGATGAATAGGTATTTGTGGAATTAGAGTTTCTATGGAATACTATAAAACTCCTTAAATACATTTGTTACATTTATTATGTACACCCTTCATCCTTCCTAATTTATAATTTATATTCAGAGCATTCAAATATTCATAGTTAATCAAATCCTGCAGTGCGTATTTATTTAATGTTTCCATTATAAATTCTTGCTTATTTTTCAACTAAACTTAAAAACTTAAAGGAAATTACCAAAATACTAGTCTGTGTACCCTATATGCACTAAAGGAACATATAAAAAATCCTTGTAAACAATTAAAAAATGAATGACTGCTTTACATTTTTAAATTATAAACAAAGAAATTAACTAACAGATTTCTTTGTACAAGTCTTATATTAATGCCCGAACAATGTTCCTTTACCTCACTTCACAAACTATCACTCAAAGATGCACAAAATGTGTCTTTGCATTGACTTGAACTCACAAGTCCACTTGTCTTATGTCTACTTGGTGAGATACTATTTATGTGTATTTGTAGCTCTAATTGGTTGCAAAAGCAGCAGTACCTACATGACCACCAGGAAGTAAACAAAAAGAAAATAAAGAAGTGTTCCCCTTCATCTTTAAAAAGATGGAGGAAAGCATCTAAAGTAAAATAAAAAATAAAATGTTACTTAATTTGTTATCCTTCAAGGACACTAAAGTGCAAACTCCTTAGTTTAGGTGAACAATCCTTTCTGCCAGTTACTTAGATGCCCTAGTTTTCCAGTTTCTGCCTTCAGTAAATGAAAGAAAACCTGTTCCACTTTGTGCCTCCTTGTTAATTGCACTATATCAGCTATAAACTGATTGATCTCTCTGACCTGAGGTGGGAAGCCCACTATTCTCAGCTTTACTTCACTCCCCTAACCGCCATTCCCACCCACTCCCTCTTACTCTAGTATTATACTTCCCACATTCTCATTTCACCTGTGGCACCCATTCCCTCACCAACCCCTAACAACTTTACTATCATATAAACACTCCTGTTTCTACTTTCTTATTTTCCAACTTCCATCTAACATTCCTCATCATTCCAAACAACCTTTCTCCCTCTCATACTGCTTTGCACTGCATCTGTTCATGGCCTGACTCCACCCCCAACAGCACCTATACATTATTAATTTCAACTTCCCCCAAATAAACCCTCACTACTTTATATCTTAACTACATCCTCATACTCTGTCCTTTCAAACCCCTCTATTTCTTCCATTTCAGAAACATGAGAGAAGTTACCAGGACACAGTAACTCTCTTCCTTTACAGAAAAATTCTTCTTTCCTACCTACTTTTATCAGCTTTCAGATTCTACCACCACAAAGTACCCTACAGCCCTGCAACCTCTTCCTTCCTTCTGGATTTGTACTTCCTCACCATCTTCCATCAATAAAATATAGATCCCTTTACTTAATCATGCTACTCTTCAGCTTATCCTCTATTTCCTCCTCCCATTAAGCCATCTGTCATCCATCTCTCAATAACAGCTCTCAACATCTCTCCAACTCTATCCCAACCACCTTTCAATACTTCCTCCCTAAACTATCCACGCATCACACCAAAACTATTTAATGGGTTCGTGTGGGTTTCCTCCGACAATTCAAAGACATGCATCTGGAGCATTTCTCCCCGGGCCTCCAATGAAAATTGGCTTTGTTCCAAGTCAGACTTTCCCGGTCAACAAATATTAAATAAATAAATGATCCCCCTCACCTTTACCCCAAATATACACACTGATTAATTCCATTTCAACTCAAATCAAAATAAAATTAAGAGGAAAAAGACTCTAAAAAATAAGAATCAATAATGTCCCAATATACTATAATCCTCCTGGGAGGACACATTACTCCTAATCCTGGCCCCCACCTACCATCAAGACAATTCTCTTCCACGCACTACCCTAACCCACCAACAGTATATCCTCGTCCTGGTAATCTAATTTCCCCACCTTCAGATCAGAGAGATCAATCAGTTTATAGCTGATATAGTGCAATTAAAGTACAGTTTTGTACCTACCATAAATGTAGATGTTCGAGGATTCCATTGCTGCAGTCCTGACTATTGGGGGCATAGTATTAGTCCCAGCGTCCGTCCCCAGTCAGAGTATAGTGACGTCGTGTCATGGGGGCGCCTAGACTAGACGTGCGCGTCAGGGGTACTAAATGCATGACCGACGCCATCATTCAGTCTTTTTTTCCCCCCCCAGATGAGAAGAGAAAAAAAACAAGTCCCAAAAACCTGCACCAAAAACATGTACAAGCCAATCACCTAGAAATAGTTTGTTTTGACACAGGCTTGCTTGGGAACTCAAAGCAAAAGAAACAAGTAACTGCTGAGACTGTCTAATTTGTCTTGAAGTCTGTAATCCCTTTGAACTCGGAGTCAGTGGAGTCTTCCCAGAAACAGGCTGGCTGCTGCAGTGATTGGATCTGAGCAGGCCTGACCTCTGTTCTAGTCTGACTGACTGACAGCCCCTGTCCTGTCTTAAAAAAGAACTTTGAGCCCTAAGAAGGCTGAGCCCCAAGACCTGCCCCTTAGACTGGAGAGAACTAAGCAGAGAAAAACCACCCCTTAGCAGGCCAATTTCCACTTCAACCGTGGCTGCACCTGCAAAAAATCTTTTACAGTTTCTTCTAGACTTAAAACTTCCTCCATTTCTTCTACATCAGCTTCCAAACAAGAACCCAACAACACATCAACAACACAAGCAGCATCCAAAACTCTTCACTTGCTAAATGCCTAACACATTCAGCTATACTGGTAGCAGCCCTCTCGGTGAGTAACATAGGAACAAGAAGGGGCAGGCAAGCTGTCCAGCAGGAGGCCTGTACAGCATCAAATGAATTTAGCAAGAATGCTTACCCACTTGTTCGGACACAGAACAAAACCAGCAACTCTTTACACTCCAAAGCATCCACCTAGATTTCCATTGTGAACACAATTAAAGAAAGCATTCATGAAATTTAACACATGAGACCAAAGCTCATGTTCTCCACCTAAGAGAAGTATTAGCCTCTTCACCCCCACATCCCCCGCCCTTTAGCCCAGTGTTTTACACTTTTTTAACCACAGAAGACACCCTCAGTTTTTGGCTAATAGCCTTAAACAAATATTTATGACCTTAAACAAATATTTATGAGCTTCGGCTATTTTACCCTACGGGCTTACTTAAATCAATATAACAGGAAAGAGTCAGGTTCTAGGAAGCCTCTGCAAAAACATACAGAGCACCTTAACACAGGCCTCACACTTAAAGGCCCATGAGGGGCCTATAACAACAACTCCCTAAAGGTTTCCAAGGCCTTCCCCAGTAACCTTCCCCTTCCTGGGTAAAAGAATCCTTCCTGCTGGAAAATGAACTGTGGAATGAAAAAAAAAGGTGGAATCATCCCAGCTCAGAAAATGAGTAGAATCAGTGGAATCAGGTAGGATAGAGAGATGCTGATCCTCCACAACAGACTTATCTTCCTCAGAAAGCCTCAGAACAAAACTCTCAACTCTCAATTCCACCCTCCACCCTTATCAGGCGGCTGATAGAACCCCTCATTCATCCATCATAAATCTATATCTTAAGCATCTGTTTAGGTACATCTTTAGAAGAAGAACCTGAAGAAACCCAGCTAGGCCTGAAGAAGAACCCTCTGAAGTTCTCATGGAACAGGAAGTAGGCCTAGGAGAAGCCCCTTGGAGAGGAGAGAGCTCATCAGAGAAGTGAGGAGCCCCAAGCCCTCTGCCTGAGAGAGCCTGGCACATGGCCAGAGAGTAGTTTCTGCCTGGGACTCCATGGAAACCCTGGCAAAGCCAAACCTCGCTCCCAAAGATAGTTAAAGAGAAGAAGTTCCGCCGTTCCCGGTTTCTGCTCCTTTACTTTGTTTTATATCTGCGCTTCTTCTGAAAGGCGGCCGGAGCATCCGACGGCATATTATAAATTGCAACGCAGCACCTATATCAACCTAGCACAATCTAGCCTCCTCTTAATTGCAGCGCTTTGTTAATCTAGCACAAGGCCAACAACAAACAACGCTGGCTCAGGCCCTAAGCAACAAGGTACACACATGTAATCCCTATCTGCGGTATCTGTTTGCCACAAAGCCACCCAGTAATTCCTTCTGACATCGGTTAAATAACTGAACAGTAAAAAAAAAAAACAAAAGAAAACCAAGCAACTTACACCAACGTTTCTGGGGTTCTAAACTCGTTTCTCGGAAAATCTCAAAACGCCAACCTGCACTCGCAAAAAAAACATGCATCCTTCATGCATAAATGCGGCAAAAAACTAGGCGAGGAATGCGCATTAGTACTCTGACGATCTGGCGCTACCCTGCTGCCGTGAGCGACGCCGCCGCGCGACTCTTATACTCTGGGCCGACTACCGCCCTGGGACTATACCCCAATAGTCAGGACTGCAGCAATGGAAGACGAAGAACATCAAAGAGACACATTAATTGGATGATGCAGTGGTAGCATTGTCACTTCACAGCAAGAGGTTCTCCAGTTCGATTCTTGGCTGGGGTACCTTCTGTGCGGAGTCTGCATGTCCTCCCTGCGTTAGTGTGGGTTTCCTCAGGGTGCTCTGGATTCCTCCCAGAATTCAAAGACATGCATCTGGAGCATTTCTCCCCAGGCCTCTTCTGAAAACTGGCTTTGTTCCAAGTCAGACTTTCCTGGTCAACAAATGTTAAATAAATAAATAAATGATCCCCTCACCTTTACCCCAAATATACACTGATTAATTCCATTTCAACTCAAATCAAAATAAAATTAAGAGGAAAAAGACTCTCTAAAAAACAAGAATCAATAATGTCCCAATATACTATAATCCTCCTGGGAGGAGACATTAATCCTAATCCTGGCCCCCACCTATCATCAAGGCAATTCCCTTCCACGCACTACCCTAACCCACCAACAGTATACCCCCATCCTGGTAATCTAATTTTTGCCTCCATAAATATTAGAAGCATAAGAAATAAATCTATTACACTACATGCCTGCATCACCCAATACAAGCCTGATACTCTTAGTATAACTGAAACATTGTTAAAACCAAACTTAAATGACTCCAAAATCACACACCCCTTCTATAATACCATCCATAATGACCGTACAAAGGAAAGGGGGTAGTACTGTTCTAATATTTCCCAATAGCTACCACATTTCCCTACACAACATACCAATACCAAATTTCAATTCTTATTACTTTCTTGAAAATAAACAAATGTAAAAACAAATATATTTTGCTATCCTTTATATCTCTCCTGGTGACCGTACATCTACACTAGAATATATCCTACATTAGATATCCATAACAATCCCACAAGAAACAATACTACTAAGTGATGTCATTATCAATGGGTTGTACATAATATCTAACTCCCCTACACGTAGCATGAACTTACATAGTTTCACACAACTAATGAACACCATGTTATAGCAAGACATCAATTTCCTTATTAAACAGGATCCTAGTATCAGACCATAGCAAATTCACCACCACAGGTACAATGTCAGACTCTCTCACTGACCATCTCCCAATCTATACAACCAGACATTTCACACAGCCACCCAAACAGCATGTTTATAAAAATGCACACAACCTGTCCAAATTCAAGTTTAACTTAGATATATTCATTACTAATCTATCATCCATTAACTAGAATATCCAAAACTTCCCCCTTTAGATAATGCTGCAAATTAATTCCATATGACTTTCCTAAATATTTATTTTATTTTATTTATTTTACATTTGTTGACCGGGCTAGTCTAGCTGGATACATGTCCATTTTCAGTAGAGGCCCGGGGAGAAAAGCTCCACAATAAAGAGGTAGTTAAACATAACATTCAAGGATAGAGTTATAGTTGTTACATTCAAAGAGGAATCAAATATATATATTATACAATTATTTAAAAGAAGTACAATACCTATAATGAACTAGCATTAGAATTAGTTGAGACCATAGGTTAGTGGGTTTAGTAGGGACTATAGTGGGCAAGGAGAGTTTTAGTATTAGTCAGGATTAGAGCAGGGGCAGAGCCATTGGGACTTTAATAGGTCTTTGAGGTGTTTTTTGAATTGGTAGAGAGAGGTCATGTGTCTTAGGTTATTTGGGAGGGCATTCCAGGATTTGCCAATGGAATTTGCATAGAGTGCTTCGCCTCCCAAGTTGTTAGACTTGATGGTTTGAACTAGTAGGCTAAATAGCCTTGCAAAATAAATAATGCAATTTACCTATCCAAAAAAGTAGAATGCTAATTGAAAATAAAGAAAAATCTTGGAAAGACTGGCAAAAAATAAAACAACAATATCTTAAAAATCTCAGAATGCTCCACAACCATACTACAAACAAATAAATGAAGACAAAAAAATATATATTATAACAACTTTCAGAACTTCAGAATACAACTCCAAAAAATGATGGTCAACCATTAAAGAAATCTTACATTTTGGGAAAAAATTCAACCCTAACCCCTATTCCAATAGCCCACTACTTGAAACTATAATGGAATTCAACTCTTATTCACATATATTATAGCGTTCCCTAACCATGGATTCACCATTTAATCCCAACCCTGAACAACAGCCAGACCACTTCCACTTTCACATTCAAACCTGTGCCCACATCTTATATTAAACGGTTCAAAATGAAACTATGCTCTACTTTGGCTGACCTTCCAATCAAGTACCTTAAAATAGCAGCCAATAGCACTGCCTATCCTGTTTCAATCCTTACAAAAAGGTAATCCAGGAATCTCACTTTATCCCACTGTGGAAAAATCACACATTATCCCTCTACAAAAAGGAGGAAATTCACCAGACATATATAACTAGAACTAAAGCAATTTTATCTCCCCTTTCCAAAATACCTGAAAAACATGTTCAGAAACAATTGCTAAATTGTCTCCTATCCTCCACACAACACATCATCTGTCCCTTCCATAGTACTAGCACTGCACTTCCAACCTTTGCAGATACTGTTAAGAATGCTAAAGATAACAGCAACCTAGTCTACTCCTAATTTCTAGACTTGTATAAAGCCTTCGACACAGTTTGTCACAGCAAACTTCTACTTCAGATGTCCTCACTAGGTCTCTTCTCAACCCACCATTCTATGGTTCAAAAGCTATTTGTCGAACAAGTTTCAGTCAATACAATGGCATGCCTCCTCTCCATACTGCCCAATCAAGTCCAGTGTACCAGTGTCTATTCTTGATCCACTCATCTTTAACATTCTCACCAACACTCTCCACATATCCACACAACTGACCTCCCTAATACTTATTTATTTGATATTTTGTTACTGGGAAAGTCTGACTGGGTAAGAAAAGTACAGTTTTGTACCTACCATAAATGCAGATGTTCGAGTGTATACCCTGCTGCAGTCATCACACTTTGGTTATCCTGCCATCAGGCGGTCCCGCAGTCGGCCCGAATTCCAAAGTCTTGGTCCGGCTTCGGTTGCTGTCGCTTCTTCCCTGACGTCAGTGCGCCAGGGGTATACAAGACGCATCCAACGCCATTTTCTTCAGTTTTTCTTGCCCCAGATGTCAGGTGCCCCCCCAAAAGATGGTCAGTAGGTAGTACCAATAATAAAAGCTTAGCACAAACAAAACATCCCTCCAGCTATAAGCAAACACACCACAAGGATTGTATCAGATTTTAAGGTATAGAAAGGTTTTAGTTAGGTCAGAGGGGATGGAGGGAGGGTAACCTGGACTGCAGCAGGGTATACACTCGAACATCTACATTTATGGTAGGTACAAAACTGTACTATGTTCATTGTGTTACCCTGCTGCAGTTATCACACTCGGGTAGAATCCCAAAGCTAAGGATGGGAGGTGGAGTCATACAGTGTTAGAGGGGGCTAGAATGCCCTGCGAAACTGCAGTGGCGAAGCCAGCTCTAGTCTTAGAGTAAAGTGGTAAATGATGGTGTTTGGTGAAGGTGTGTACTGAACTCCAAGTTGCAGCTTCCAGAATATCCTTGGTTGGCACCCCCCTGAGGAAGGCTGTAGATGTAGCTGCTGCCCTGGTGGAGTGGGGCCTTATGCTAGCAGGAACTGGTTTCCCATGATGGGTGTAGCAAAAACGTATGCAATGTCCTATCCATTTGGAAATGGTCTGTTTTGAGATAGCCTTTCCTTGTGACGCTGTAGCATAGGATACAAAAAGTTGGTCAGATTTTCTGAAAGCCTTAGTTTTATCCAAGTAGTAACGTAGTTGCCTGTGTATGTTCAAGGAATGCAGGAGTCTTTCTCCTTTGTTCTCTGGATTTGGAAAGAAGGTGGGTAAGTGGATGGTTTGATTTAGAGCCACCCTGGATACCACCTTTGGCATAAAGGAGGGGTTAGTTCGTAGAGAAAGTCTGTCTTGATGAAAAATGAGGAAAGGCTCTACTGCCGTTAGTGCCTGTAGCTCTGAGACTCTTCTGGCTGAAGTAATTGCTAGCAGCAGGGCAGTCTTCCATGATATAAACTTTGTCAGCTGAGAAAGCTGGCTCAAAAGGTGGCAGCGTAAGTTTTTCCAGAACAAAATTTAGGTCCCAAGTTGGTGTTGGCGCTCTCCTGGGAGGCCTAATGTTTTTTGCCCCTCTGAGATACTGCCTTAGAAGTGGATGTGAAAATAAGGGAGGATCCGTGTTGTAGTGAGCTGAAATAGCTGAGTCGTGGATTTTAATAGATGAAAAAGAAAGTCCTTTGTGTAACATCTCAGTTAAATATTGTAGAATCTGAGGCATGTCCGGCTGAAGGGTATTTTGGCCTTTAGCTTGGTTCCAGGTGCAAAATCTTTTCCATTTGTCTGAGTAGGCTTTCCTGGTGCTGGGCCTCCTGGCCTCCAGAATGACATCCATAACAGCTTGTGAAAGAGGGGCTGGCTGGTTGCTTAGTTGATGTGCCATGCAGCCAAATTTAAGGTTTTGAGCTGTCTGTGTAGAATCTGACTGCCTTGCTGTGTGAGTAGATGAGGAATTTGTGGTAAAATCCATGGTGGGCCCTGGGCCATGTTCCTTAGTAGTGGGTACCAGTGCTGGCGTAGCCAGTCCGGGGCAATGAGTATCATTCGAGGTCTCTCCATCCTGACTTTCAGCAGCACCTTTGTGAGAAGGGGCAATGGAGGAAAGGCATATACTGTCAGCATTTTCCAACTGAATGAGAGTGTGTCCACTTTACAAGCTTGATGGTGAAATGTCCTTGTGCAAAATTTTGAAAGCTGATGTTTTTTGGGGTTGGCAAACAGGTCTATGTCTGGGCGCCCCCATTTTTGAGTTATCATTGCAAATACTTGTGGATCCAGTTTCCACTTGTGGGGATCCATGATGTTTCTGCTTAGGTCGTCTGCCAATGTGTTCTTTTTTCCAGGCAGGAATTGCGCTTGTAATTGAACATGGTAAGCCAGTGCTGTGTTCCACAAGGTCATTGCTTGCCTGCATAGAGGGTAGGAGTGTGTACCCCCTTGTTTGTTTATGTACCACATTACTGTGGTGTTGTCTGTCCTTATTATAAGCTGTCCTGGATGTAAGAGGTCCTTGAAGGCTGTCAGAGCATTCTGTACAGCTAGCATTTCTTTTTGATTGATGTGCAGATTCCTTTGATCTGCAGTCCATATGCCTTGAACGCACTGTCCAGCCATGTGTGCTCCCCAGGCATAGTCCGATGCATCTGTTGTCATAGTTTGCCTGGCTGGGGGTAAGGTGAAAGGCTGACCCTTGTTGAGGTGACATGCCTGTGACCACCATAGAAACTCTTGTTGAAGACAGGGAAAGAGAGTTATCATGGTTTCCAAGCTGTGGCTGTGTTGAGTCCATACGCCTTTCAGGTACCATTGTAATTTCCTCATATGCAGTTTTGCAAATGGTATTAGTAGTATACAAGATGCCATGAAGCCCAAGGCCTGCAGAATTTTTCTTGTAGGGAGTTGGGTCTTTGTTGCCATTATTTTGAAGTATTGAGTTAGTTGTAGTTGGTTGTCTGGTGTCAGATAAGCCATCTGGGCCATTGTATTCAAGCTGGCACCCAGGAATATCATATTTTGTGAGGGTACTAGTTTTGATTTCTTTTCGTTTACTGTGTACCCTCGGCAACTTAGAAGGTGTTTTACAAAAGTCAGATTTTGTAAGAGAATGTCTTTGCTTTCTGCTTGGATGAGGCAGTCGTCCAGGTATGGGTATATTTGAATTCCTCTTTGTCTGCAGTATGCAATTACTGGTGCCAGGCATTTTGTGAAGACCCTGGGTGCAGTAGATAAGCCAAAGGGCAGTGCAGAGAATTGGTAATGGGTTGAACCTGCAATGAAACGGAGGTATCTTCTGCAATTTTGTCTGATAGGGACATGCAGGTATGCCTCCTTGAGGTCCAACGTTACTAGCCAAGCTTTCTTGCCCAACATGGGAAGAAGCTGCTGTAGTGTTAGCATCTTGAAGTTGGGTACTTGCAAGAAGGTGTTTAGAATTGAAAGGTCCAGAATGGGTCTCCAAGCATTGTCCTTTCTGGGGACTAGAAAGAGCCTTGAGTAAAATCCTTGGCCTTGATCCTGTGTAGGTACCAGTTGAATGGCTCTCATGTCCATGAGAGCTGTAATTTGTTTTTGTGCCTCTGCCCATTGATTTTGTGACACGTTCGGCATTCCTTTTATCCTTGGCAAGGTGTGGAAATGGAATCTGTATCCTTGTGAGATAATGTCTAGGACCCATTTGTCCTTTGTGACGATGAGCAAGTTGTCTACAAAAAATGCTAATTTTCCTCCGAAGGGAGCTGCCAAGAGTTTTTTGCTTGGCAGTTTCAGGTGCAAGTCATTTTGTTTGTCTTCTAGTTGTTTGGGACCTGTCTTCTCCTCCCTTCTGTGTTACAGTGCCCCACTGGCGAGGTTTGTAAGGGATTTGTGCTTGTCCTCTGCCCCTTGGGCGTCTGTATTTACCCCTCTGTGGCCTGTCAGAAGCTGGAAAGGACCAATTTTTTGCTGGCCAATTTCTGCTGAAGCGTGGGGGTTGTACCTGTAAGAAATCTTTGACTGTCTGCATATATTTTGCCTTATCCTCCATTTTCTTTAAAACCCTCTTCTACATTAACCCCAAATAAGACATCCTGCTGTAAGGGTGCATCTAGTAACTTTGCTTTAACATGATCAGGCAGAGTTTGTTCCTTTAACCAAGCATGCCTACGTATAACAGACCCAGTAACAGCTGCTCTACAGGAAGCTTCCAAGGAATCAAATCCACATTGTAAAGTACGTTTGCCTACCTGTTCAGCTGCATGCAACAGATCCTGCATTTCTTTGAATTCAGACTGTTGAGGGTGCGTGCTCATCTTTTGTTTTATTTGAGACATTAGGAATTGCTGGTATTGCAGCATGTGAAATTGACAATTTAGTGCTCTCATAGCTAGAGTAGCTGAGGTGTAAAGCTTCTTCCCCCACCTATCTAGTGCTCTGGAGTCCCTTTCAGAGGGTACAGGATTTTTAGCCATAGAAGCCTTAGCCCCTTTGGGACCCTGGGAGATAGTCTCTGGGTCAGCAACAGGGCTTTTGTAAAGGAATTTGTGTGAGTCAGGCACTCTATAATATCTATCTGGTTTGGCTGGAGCAGGAGGCAGAGAATCTGGATTTAGACTAGATTCTAAGTAAACATCATCCACAATGTCTAAAACTGGAGGGATAGCAAGTGGTCTGTGCTGGGGGAGTAAAAGGAACTCTTGGAGCCTTTTCTCTGAGTCGGAGTAGTCCTGACCTTCCCAGTGGAAATGTTCCCTCATGGTATGTAAGGTTTCTCCAAAGTAATAGTCTTCAGGGGGAGAAGCTGAGGGAATGGAATCTTCAGCATCAGAATCTTCATAAGGGGGAAAGGAGTAATCCTGTTCCTCAGAGGAGCCTGAGGAAATAGACACTTGATCAGAGGAGGCATAATCCTCCTCTTGTCTAGGCCTTTTGTCTGGGGGGGGTTGGGAACCCCTGATTAAAGAAATCAAATCTTCAGTCATTTTAAGCATCTGTTTCTTAGGCATGGGGCCTTGAACTGGAGACTGTTGTGTAGTCTTTTTTGGTTTTAGAAGAGTCTTAAGCTTAGCATAAGATTTTATGGTGAGCGTAGTCGGTCTGAAGATACCTCGTGAAACCGAAGGTGTTTCCGCAGCACCGGCTTCTCCTCCTGCAATGTTGTCGGTAGGGCCCAAAGAAAATGGCTGCATCGGCCTAGAACTCTCTGCTTGAGCATCCAAAGTGGTCTGGAGTTCCAATTCTGCGGTCGTCAGGGGCTGCGTAGGCGCCTCACTGAAAACCGGAGAACCGGCGACCAGCCCAGCCGAGGCCTCGGAGTCTGGCTTGGATCTAGGCTGCCTGTCTTTATCTTTGCGTTTTTTATGCACGCCGGTAGTCGGTTGCTCCAAAGGCATAGTGTAATTAAATTTCCGACCGAAGTAGTGTCGTGCGAAATCAAAGCGTCGCTTTATAGTTCGCTTATTGAACCTAGCACAAAACCGACAACCAGTGACGTCGTGGTCTGGGCCTGCCTAGGCAAGGAATGCAATAAGAATGAAAGTCCTTATGATGTATTTGCTTCCCACAAGAAATGCAATTGTTAACTTTTTCTGACATCGGACTGAGGCAAGAAAAGGTTCCCCAACAGGGTACTTAGCTTTGAAGACTTCGGACTTAAATTCGATTTGAAAATCTCAGGTGTCGGCTGACCGGCACTTGCGAACTGTTTCTGCTTCGGGCACCACGCGGCAAGAAAGACTGAAGAAAATGGTGTCAGATGCCTCTTTATATACCCCTGGCGCACTGACGTCAGGGAAGAAGCGACAGCAACAGACGCCGGGCCAAGACTTTGGAATTCGGGCCGACTGGGGACGGCCTGACGGCAGGATAACCCAAGTGTGATGACTGCAGCAGGGTAACACAATGAACATCCTATTTTTAGTGGAGGTCCAAGGAGAAAAGCTCCACAGTACAAAAGAACAGAAAGATTTAACAGAAGCAATCCAAGTATAAAATCAACTGACAGATAAATTCAAAATCAATTTACAATAATTTGAAATACTAGGTTAACAAACTTAGCTATCGCATCATAATTTTTTTTGCACAAAATAGGCAGTCATATTGCATTCATGCATTTTTAACATATTACAAAATTACATACATGCAATTTTAGCATTTTAGGAGGATGAGAGATGGAAGAGGCGGGAGGAGAAGAGGTAGTTTAGTGAGGTTAGAAGATTAAAGTCAGCCTGGTTTAGAACAGAACAGTTTTGTGAGTTGAGTAGCAATTTTTCTACTTTAAACTTGAAATTCTTGAGGTTAGAGAACATACAATAAGCAGATGACTCCACACTCATATGCATATCAAACTTGTCACATCTCCAAAAAATTATTCAAGAAGTCTTAGCAGCCACTGAAACATGGCTTTGTAACTCCCAAACTATGCTCACCCCTCCAAAAAAATGACTACTTTTTCCCTCAAATCCCTCTCTCATGAAACAACAAAATAAAAAGTCCTCTTCTTAATAATACAATCAATGAATTCACTTTTCATAGCAAATTAATAGGGATGATAGTGAATAGTAATATTAAAACCAACCTGCATACATAAAATTCCATTTAAAAAAACATCAAAAACTCACTCAGCAATGCAAGTACAACTACACTTGCCACAACTTAGCTCCTACCCTCACAACTTTATGGCACTCCCATCCTTACTAACCTCCAGGCATCACAAAAATCAAAATTTGAACAAAGCTACAATAAATTGGCTAAATTTGCAGCAAATACCTGTTTCATAACCCACCACTGTATAGCACTAAAAAGCAATAAACTGGTGAGAACTACCCATCAACTAATATATACACAACTTCTTACCAACTATAAAATTATTCAGCATCCATCTGCTTTGTACAGCACTAAATACCATTCTACACAGTTATGTTCCCAACTGGTAATTATAATTCAATGACCAAAATCTCCTCTGTCCACAAACCTATGGAATCTGCTGAGCA
Organism: Protopterus annectens; assembly: GCF_019279795.1. Lineage (NCBI taxonomy): Eukaryota > Metazoa > Chordata > Ceratodontiformes > Protopteridae > Protopterus > Protopterus annectens. The sequence continues at coordinate 647,984,738 of NC_056745.1, read as the reverse complement.
TAGTCTATAGTCCTACCATGTTACTAAGGCCTGACTGCCAAGGTCAATACCCTCCCTCCACTCTAAAAGACTTCTTAGCCAAAATGTGCCTCTGTTCTTGTCAACCACAGAATAAAATATATCTATTTCACTCCTGTGGCTCCCTTTCTAAATATGTCAGAACCTTATTTTCTCTATATATTGCAATTCCTACTTACTTACCTTTAATGTCTCTACTAAGTGGCTAAAAGTTCTCTAAATATTAAATCATTGTCATACAAGTTGCATCTATTCTTACCTAATGCTTTCATATCATGTCTAATTTGGTACAATTACTTAAACTAACTATTTTCGTATTACTTTGGAACATTGTAAAATTATTGTTCTTAAAAGTGTTTGTAATATCTGGAGTTCTTCTCTCCAGGGCTCCTCTGAAAATGAGACCTACCCACTCGGACTTTCCTGGTAATAAAATGCCAACAAATACACAACCACATTCTATTAAGTTAAAATGAACCCACAAAAGAAAACAATGCAAACAAAATAAATCATGGAACACAAGTAAACAAAAAGAAAACAACATTGAATCTAAACAGCTATAAAAAGATTAAAGTAAAAACATCAGAAATAATTTCTTAACATTCACTGCAGTACAAATTAAAAAAAAAAAAAAAAAGATGCTAATAAAATGAAAGAAGAGATTAAAACCTACCTCAGAATTACATCAGATGACCATGCAAGTGACATTCCATTCAGAGAAAGATAAAGAAACTAACTGACCAAGCTAAATAGTGGACTTTTCCACATGACCCCGCCCCCTTCGAGTCTGGGTCCCTGTAGTAGAATGTACCTTAAATTTCCCCTTTCTTAGGTTTCCACATTTACTCAGTCAACATCTTCCTTCACAGACCAGGTATGTATCAGGTGTTATTAAATTCTGATTTGTTCTAAGAAGGTGTAGAACAATGTAAACACCTTGGAAGTATGTTATATTTGTACTAATTTTATTCCAGAAGGATAAGCTTTATGTATGTTTAGCCTGTGCTCTTTAATCTGCCTGTGCTGTACATATAATAGGAAGAGTAATAGTCATCTTAGGTTACCCCTTACATATGGTAATAACATCCATCAAGTCTGTGATCTTATTAGTAAACATTGGCCCATTTTATTGTCAGATGAAAAAGTGAGCAGTATAGTGGGGGAAAAACCCTCAGTTACGTTTAAAAATAATATGTCTTTAAAAAGGCAGTTGTGTTATAAATCTACAAAATCTACAGTACAATTTTCAAATAGAAGTGGCACTTTTCCATGTAGAACTTGTAAAGCTTGTGTTTTTATTTGTAAAGAAAATGAATTTCAGCATGCTTTATTGGATGTGTATTTTAAGGCTAGATTTTATGCGGACTGCAAATCAAAGGGGTTAGTTTATCTTTCTAAGTGCCGACACTGCTCAGTGTTTTACATAGGAAAGACTTTACGAATGATGAAAGAATGCATTCTGCAGCATCAGGGTGACAACAGGAGAGTGAATCTATCTAATGCTCTAGCTTAGCATGTCTCCCTTAATCCAGACCATTCTTTTGAATTCATGGTACTGGAGATAGTACCTATGAGTTTAAGAAGAGGAGATTCTAATAATAGATAAAAACTGGCAGAGACTAAATGGATCACTAAATTCCAGGCGCATAAGTTACCTGGTTTAAATGCTGTAGTCCCCTTAAAGCCTTTATTGAAAAAGCGCAGGTTGCATCAATGATTTTAATTGTTTAATTGTTTTATACTGCTATATAAAAAGTGTTTAGTTTTCAGTAGTTTCTATGGATCTGAAGAAGCACTATTTGGTGTGAAAGCGCTTATCCTGTTGAATTGCAATAAACTTTTTACGCAGCATCCGTGGTGGACACTTGATTTTGTTTATTTTATTAAAGCAAAATATGACAGTACATTTCTCTAATACTTTCTCCAGCCTCCTTGACATTAATTACATTAGCACCCAGAAACACAAGCAAGCAGCACACACTCCATTATCAAAAACTGTCCAGAGACTCAAGCTCAAAAGTAAATGGCTCTTCAATAAGCCGCATTGCTAACTGGACAGTAATACTGGCCAAGGACATACATCCCAATCATGAATCCACTCATCTAATCCCAGACTCAACATAAAAAACCGCACAGAAGAAGTTGAGAGCAAATGGATTTTGAGACTACTACAGGCACATCAGTATGGGTTGAATGAGAGAATTAGTTTAAAACCATTTTTAGCAGCTAGGTCTTTTAAACATTAGATGTCTTTGCTTATTTATTTATTTATTTATTTATATTGCTCTATATTATGTTATATATAGTTTTAATATAAATGGTTTATAAAGATAACCCATTAATGTCCTGAAATTCATTATAGGTTTATGAATTGTGAATTAGCATATGTAATGTGCTTTTTAATCACTGTTTTAGTATGTTAATTGATAATTATTTAATGATGGGCGTGACATCAGGCTATAAAATGTTGAGTTTTACTAGTATGCTATCAAAGTCTGATGAAGCGTTATCAAACGTGAAAGCGCTTACTATCGTCCTAGGCATTTCGTTTTGAATAAAGGATTTTATTCTAAGCTCTTTGGTGAACTTTTTTGGATTCAGCATTGGTGCACTCCTGGATTTGTTTTTCTATATAATCCCAGACTCAACCAAACCTGCCCCCGCACACATCCCAAAACAGAAATAGTAAACCCTCCAAGCACTTAGGACTTAGAATATTACACAATAACCTAGGAAGTCTGTATAACAAAATCACATAAGCTCATGTATTATTCCACTACTCTCTTCATAGCCACAGAATCCTGGTTAAAGCCAAGTACCAAAGATAGAGAAATACTCCAAGAGACTTACAAGATGGCTAACACTGATCAACAGGTTGATTTCAGCTCTCCCAGTGTAAAAAAATGAAACAAGAGATAAGGGGAAGAAACTCTGCAAATTTTAAAACTCCACTGCCAATCATGAGCAGACAGGTGATCCTCTGTGGCGACCCCTAACCGGAAGAAAGCAGACAGAAGAAGAGTTTTTTGCTAGTAAGTACAGTACCTGAAAGGCAGCAAAGAAGAAACTTAGTGAGTCTGATAGAAAATCATCTGGAAAAGTTGAACAGAAAACACTAACTGGGAAGAATCCTGCATATGTTCAGTAAAAAGCAGTTCAAAATCCAGCTTTGGTGCAAGGTATGGTTTCCAGTAATCTAAAGGAAAATATAAATCAAATATACTCAGATCTGACTAAAATAAACTAAACATTGAAGAAGTAAGTCAACTCAGGTAACACAACACTGGAAAAAATGGAAGAAGCTTTAAACAGCCATTCAGATGAACTGATAAAACTGCAAAAAACAGGGGTCAAAAGGAAGAAAAGACTGGCTAAGTATGAGACTACTCAAGAAGGGCTGTTTCAAAAATGGTAGAGTTAGAGGACAGAGTAGACAAGGAAAAAAATGAGGTTTTCTGCTGTAGCAGCGAAACTGGAAGGAACAAAATGTATTAATTTTATGAAAGCACAAATAAGGAATTGGACTGGTGTTTCATAGCAGGATTTGTTAATTGAAAGACCACATTGTTTGCATGCTCCAAACCTGGCCAAGACCTGTATTAGTAAAGCTGTAATCATACCAGAAAAAATAATCGATCCTGACAAAATAGTGGCAAAAGGGCAAAGTATTAAAAACTGAAGACAGCAGAGTGTTTATTGGAAATGATAATTCACTTTACACCAGGTAGAGAAAGAGAAAAAAAATGTATCCCAGCAACCAGGGAATGTTGAGAGGCAGGTATGGTATTCGAGCTGTTGCACACACACCTGTCTTCATAAAATTTTTCATGGAGGATCAATGTTATTTTATGAGGTAAAACAGGTAATACAAAAGTCTAACAAAAAGTAATCCATCAAACAAAAGGAGATGGTGCTTCTCATTCTTCTTATAATAAAGCTTATACAGAGACTTTGCCAGTGAAATATTTTCCACTATTCCAAAGAATATCAGAAAAGGCAGAAAATTGTACACGGACTTACTAGAGGAATTGGGAGTATCTTGTATTGGAACTCTGGGGTTGGGAGATGAACAGGAAGACCGGCAACACTGAAATTAGTGAAAAATGTGAGGCTAAAGTGTCAATCACATTTGTGAAACATGACCTTGCAAGAAAAAGTGGAAACACTGGACCTTTCTGACTTTGCTAAACGGGGGACCTGAAAAGCATATGTCCCACTTCATGTCATAAATGTTTGAAAGGTCACTGAAAGGAGGGAGGAAAAAAACAACCGCTGGTAAAACAATTTTTGTTCTTAAAAGTATCTGCATGGGATACTGCATCATATAAATTGCATGCTACATACAAAAGCATTTTAGTTATTGTATGTAATAAAGATACTAAAGTAAACAAGTGCATTTTTTTTCTTTTTTTTTTTTTTTTTTTAGTTGTAAGAAATGTAGGAATCACATACAATATAAAAAGAGAAGAAAGGCTGGACAAAAGCATGCTTAAGTTAACATAGCCTTCTACATGGCACACCTCATCATAAAAGGGTTCTCATCCAGGAAAAAAAGAGGTAATTGTTCCCCTCTACTCGACACTCACTAGACCCATTATAGAGTACAATGCCCCTTTTGGAATGTACCTCACAAGACATCTGCAGCAGCTGGAAACGCCACAGAAGTACTTCACAAAGAAGATTACTGGCCACAAACAAATGCCCTACACTGACCGCCTCAAAAAACTCAAGCTTTTCTCCGTAGCATATTACCTACTCGGAGGTGATGTCTGCCTGACATATAAAGCTATGTCAAACCCAGAGCTGTTGGACATGCTACACATTAAGAAATCCCAATCCCTCTGGGTAAAACCACGGTCTAGGAACCTAAACCTTGTCACCACAATAAACAGGACATGCTGGAGGGATAGATTCCTGTCCCAGAGACTTCCCATACTCTGGAACAGGCTACCCATCTACATCAAGCAAAGTTCTTCATTACCACTCTTCAAGAAAAATCTTGATGAGTGGATGGGAAATAGGAAATACACCCCAGGATCACTTCTATGTCTCTGCTCGACAGTGGCACAGGAAAATAACTTTCTTGGGTGGCGTAAGCCAGGAAATCTTGTTGGCTAGGCTTACATAGGCCCTTGGGCCGACAGCCTAGTACCTACCTATGAACCTATGCTGTAAACATGAGCTTTTGAAGTGGGGATGGTATGTAAAAGTACAGAGATTATAATATACGTACAGTTGATATGTTCTAGCTTTCTTTTGTAAAGGTGAATGTCTGAATTAAGGCCTTTGGCTTAATATAATACATATAAATGAGCAGTTTAAGTTGAGGGATGTGCACAGCTGTACATTTGATACTTGTGTTTCATCACAGACAAGCTGACTACAGGGGGAAGCAATAAGGGCCAGAACACTTTTTTTAAAGCTAAATGTTAATGCTTTCTGAAAGAATACAAGTTGTTTTTTCACATTTGGGAGGGGAATGAAGATAAGACAAGAAAATAGAGCAATTACTGTAACATGTATCTTAGCATGGATAACCTTAATGTTTGGTTAAGGTACGCCTCTGTGTGTGTGTACAGCTGTCTGTTTGGGACTACTGTTCTTATCAGGAGGGTTAAACTTCATTATTTGAAGATATACATAAGCTTTGTGAGTTTCTTTTAAGTTAATACAGTATGATGTGTTTTTTTGTAAGAGGGTTTTCATTAAAACATAGTCTTGAAAATGTGTTATAGGTTCAAATGGAAATGACAACAAACAACTGTGCAAGAGATCAACCTGTTAAGCATTAATAGGTGCAATTAACACAAAAGCTGGAAAAAGAGATCACAAAAGCCATCATATACAACTGGTGGGAGTCATAACTTCTTATAATGGCTACACTAAAAATTATTTTGTAATGTGAAAGGCCTCACAGATATAGAAAAAAAGGTAAGAGTACTGAATTACATTAAGAAATACAGAGTGCAAATAGCAAAGCAAAAGGAGACACATTTGGAAAAAGGTGATCCATGATTTATAAAGTGCATCTGTTTGATACACTTGTGACAGCATGGTGCCCAGTCACTGCTCCTTTCTCAGTGTAACCCCACCAGGCCAGTGTCACCAGTCCACCTATAATGGTATAAAAAATGCCAAGCATAACTTCAGAACCTGGGAAGCACCACTGCTGCTCACAAATGATGGTCTGACTTTGTGTTATGGTCCTACTCTGCCTGTTCATACATGCTCTCATTAAAGTGGTGGAATATTCAAAGGACCCATACGAGGAATGCCATACACCTCCATGAATGATGTCCTCATAGGGTATGACCCCTTTAGAATTAGAATTAGGACAGCCACCATTAGGGGAACATCCCATGCATATGTACCTCCTCCCTTCCACTGAGTAGAAGCTAGCTGGCCACGCCTCTTTTTTCCTCTCCTCTCCCACTCCTCCTGGTGTTTCGGCCACTTGTGTCACCTGAGTCACAGGCAGGGCTTTATCCCTTACACCAATGGAGCTGAATAATGAATACTTTAAGATGTGAAAGTAATCTTACTGTCAAGGAGGACTACTACCGCCCAGATTCTGCCTCCATATTTTTTTCTATCGTGTACACTGGGTGTGAGAATATGTACTATGACAGACAGATATGCACTGCTACTATATGTAAATCATTTTATCTCATCATATGAGCATGCACGCACACAAGTACAGTCTACCAATAAAATGTTCTCTACCCATTGCTAATAAGGCATCTTCAATCTTCAGATTCACAGAATGATAACATCCTGATGTTACCCCACAGCATACTAGATTGTCTAATACTCATCACATCCTACTGTGCATCTTTGGCATGATACAGACAATGATGATGAATGGGAGCATTAGCAGTCATTCTTCTGAGCACAAGCTTATTTATTTATATGACAAGTTCACTATGCCAGCAAACAGGATGGGATACTTTATAAGTGCACAAGACACTACAAGTCAATATTGAAAAAACTGCAATGAGATGACAAAGATACAAGGAGAAGGAGTAACTGGATGCAGCTGGAGGATGCTCAGTTTAACCACTAAAAAGTATGGTTTTCATTTTTAAAAGATGTGTACCCTCAGAAGAGGCAAACTTAATTTCAGGTGGATTATGACTCTACAATGGCCTTCAAGAGAGTCTTAGATGAACTGACTACCTCAAGGTAGGAAAATAGAGCAGTGACATATTAAATACAAACATAGGCAGAACACACATGCAAATGGTCTTTTTCCTCCATCACATTAGATAACAACATAAATATTTTCACTATGGAACAGAATGAACTATCTGAACTATTATTTACTTAATTTTCAGTAGCAGTTTTCTTAGGATTCAAAACCCAAACACCAAGAGTGAGAAAATACTCTACTGTTGGTCCTATGTATACTGAGTATCCAGAGTAATAGGACAGGAAGCAGATATTGCAAGATAATGTACACTTAAAGGATTAAAAGAACACCTTAAGTTCAATCAATATGAGAAATTAATTCATTTATTTTATTAAAAATAGGTACGATTTATTTATTTATTTATTGACATGTGTTAACCAGGTAGTGTCCAACTGGGCCATGAGCCCATTTTCAGCGAACACCCAGGGAGAAAAGCTCCACAACTAATAATGATACAATACAATTAGTAAGATCAAAATTTATACAATTGTGGTATGAGGTTAACTTCGGTAAATGTACCTTTTTTTTTTTAACCAGTAAATATGCCTGAAGCCAGACAATAAGAAGATGGCTCTTTCAGAAGAATGCATGGAAATTTGACTTCTAACCAGTCACAAGAACATGGACTGCTGAAGTGACAATACTGATAATTTCACTAAAATACCTGGGAAAGAGTTGTCTCCACTCCATGCCTCCTACTAAGGATAGGCTGAAAAAGATGTGCAATAAATCAATATCGCATATTCTAAACATTTTCACTACTGTAAAAAAAAAAAAATGGTGAAACATAATGCATTAATGCAAGGTACATAAACTACAACAGCAAGTGGAATAGACAGTAAGAAGAAAAGGTGCCAATACCAGAAAGACAATCAAGCAGTTAAATGTCTACTGTTATGGCAATTAAAGAAAAAAAAAATATTTTTTTATGTCTTTTTGGTGTCATTTAACTTTATGGCTACAATCCTTAGAATGGACTTGCAACATCTGCTGATTTACAACAATAGCAACATCTCCCAAATAGCTATAGAAGTGTAAACGGGTAACAAGAAATCACAATTTCACAAGCTTAAGACAGCAACACTCGAGGAAAACTGTTGAAATACATGCTGTCTTTGCAGAATAAGCTCAGATATAAGGAGGAACTGTCTTCTTAGCAGAATCATAACAAAAAAAGTATGTAACAGCCAAACTGAAACTGATTACTTCGTCAAAACCGATTCCAACTTATTTCGAGCAAAAGAAAAGAAAATCTTGTCATATTTCTGGACATACATATCCATAACTAAAAGTCAAAGTAAACTTTACTGTCGTTTAGGACTACACAAGTGCAGCCTAAATGAAATTCTGAGCATCAGCTCACCAGAGAACACAGGAAACAAGGATAATAACAACAGTATAACACTTCAAATAAAAAGAGAGAGATTCAATACAAGACTCACACAAGAATAAATAAATCAATAATAACAGCAAACCCCCCAACAGTCGTAAGAAGAATACAGTACATAGCAGCATGACACAGTAGAATTGCATGTTAAGATTGTCCTCCTTTGTTCATCTGCATCCTACCCAGAGGGTTCACATGACAAAATCCTTTCACAATGTTTTTTTAACTGACAAAGGCAAACAAATGTTCTTTTGATTAACAGCAACAGTAGATATAAACACAGGCAAAAAAATGGATAAATCAGTAACATCCTGTCCAGATCGGACACAATGTATTGTTCAATATGTATGAACACCTAAAGCTAAGAAATTTGCATAGCTGAAGTAATACCTATAAAAGGGTTTTTTTCCAGGTCACAAACTTCAAATGGGCTGAACAAATTTGGCTCAGATATTAGCTTTGTAAGAAGTTCTCAGATTATTCCTTGGAAGCTTAAGATTCAGAATTAATTAAAAAAATAACCTCATAGCAGAAAGAAATATATAAAATTAGATCGATGGTAAGACAATCTAACAAAAGAAAATAGTTGACTTATAGATACAGAATACATTTTCTTTTTAATGAAGACGGGATTACATAGTCAGAAGTAGGGATACTTGAAGGCTACCACCCCTGAAAGTAGAAAAAAAAGAGAAAGTATGGTACTCCACAAGAATCGAAGCAGATCCACAAATAAAATCCAATACGCCTTTATTTCAAAACAAGTAAGCGCTTTCGCGTTTGTATAAATGCTTCATCAGACTTC